>NC_089791.1:34365887-34368387 GCF_040412425.1 Macrobrachium rosenbergii | reverse complement strand
ATATATATATATATATATATATATATATATATATATATATATATATATATATATATATATATATACATATACTTACAGTATATATAATATGCATGAATATAGGGAATATATCTTTTTCTAGTGAAAATAATGAAATGCTTTTATTTATCACATATATAATTAAAATCGATATATGTATATTATTTATATATATATATATATATATACTTTTATTTATACAGTACATATATATATTATATATATATCATATATATATATATATATATATATATATACACAGTATATATATATATATATATATATATATATATATATATATATATATATATATATATATTAATATTCCTCTTCAGTTTGAATGCTAATCTATCTCTGGATGATGGGCTAACAGTCATATCCCAAAAATCAAGGATTGGTAATGAGTCATAATGAGGCCAGAGAATCCAACAAACTAGATCTATGTGCCTATATTCTCCCTTGAATGTGTGTCTATAAATGTTGACTATTGTGAGCTTCATATGATTTGTACAGGGACGTAGCGAAATCTTTACAGCCTTTCCCATCGTGTACCAAGCTTAGAAAATGAAGTTTATTCTCCTGGTGCAAATATAATTATTTATAAACACAAGTTCATATGTTGTGTCATTTGAACTTGGTTTATAAATAGCATGCACCCCAAAAATAAACTTCGTTTTCGAGCTTTGTACACGATATAAAAAGGCTGTACACATTTTGCTCAAAGTTCCCTTTTGAGAGAAGCTTTAGAAGCGCGCAGTGTCTACGTGTCTACCAGTTCCCATTTTTCCGTCCCTCATAATCGGATGGATTTATTCAACATGTCCCGCCATCCAGCCGAGCATTCGTCTTCTGACTCATCCCCAGCCATTCCCAACCCTCCAATTGAATCGATCTTTTACACTCGGTCGAATTTATTTTCCGAACCCACTTGACCGCAAACTTGATTGTGGGAGATCTCATGATTTTACCAACAATTTCAGGTCTTAATGGATATTAGCTTGGTCGAGTGTGAGGGATATTGGAATATTTCTTTTTTTTTATTTTTTTCTTTCTACTGGCAGGAACTTATCAACTTCCTGACTTCCTCTCTTCTATTTTTGCATCAAATGATTCGTGTGAGGCCTGATTATTAGATCCTCTTACTGTTGTTTTTTTTGAAACTTTCTCCGAAAAGTTTTAAGAGGCTTAGCGATGGACTGTGTAGTTGGAATAAAGGGAGATTGATCAGACGAGACTTATTTTGTGTAAATTGGCCCGGTCGAATGATGGAGTATGCGATTAGCGCGAAGATTAATTTCGGAAACGGGGGATCGAAGGAGGATCGTCGGAAAGGGGCGGGGCGTCCGGGGTTGTTCAGCCGTTTCACCGGAGTTTGGGCTCCCTCTTCGTTAGGGACGGATTTGCTAATGACGTTCGGTTGCAAACATTATTATCGTTTGTTTTACGGGGAAGTGGCTTCCAATCTTTACGTTCATTCTAAAAAAAGTTAATGCTTGCGTCCGCGTCTGCTGTCCGTGCGGATTCGAGAATTCAGGTGTAAGTCAGTGCATTTTTAGACCGGGTTATCTTTACTAAAGCCATTGCGTAGACATTTTTCCAGCTCGGTTCTTTGAGTTCCGTCACTGGGTTTCTTGAGAGGTCTGTCTTCTCTTACTTGTTCTTGCGCTTGAGGTTTATTGACGTCGTTATAACTTTGAATGAAACTTATATTCTCACTCTGTATTTCATCACTTATGCTTCACCTCCCCTTGAGAAGAAACTTTAGCTTTGCTGTGTTTACTCGCGTGTTTGTTATAAGTATGGGAGATTGGTTTTTTCTTAACACACGATATATATGTACTATATATATATATATATATATATATATATATATATATATATATATATATATATATACATATATATATATATATATATATATATACACATACATCTGTACATGAGCATCTGTATTTTTTGAGCACTTTTGTAATTTCAGCCTCCAAGCGGTTTTCAACTAGCATCCAAGGTGCTTGCAGAGTACTTTCTTTCCTGACGTTCTTAAAGCCGAAAAAGCATCTTGGATACGAGTTAGGAACCCCTTGGGGCTGAAATATATTTTCAATATAAATTCCCAGTGAGATACATTAACATTTATACATGTCACGTGAAGAGGCACGCGAGGAGAGAGCTTTCCGTGAAAACATGCCTACAACCCACAGCCGGCAAGGACGCAAGGCGCTGACTTTCACGCGAGGAAGGAACGTGTTTCCTGCCGTGGTATGGTCGTTAATGCTGCGTGCTTGAAATTCTAAAGCATCTTGGAAACGAAAGCGAGACCCCCTCGAGAGCTGAGATTTATTCTCTCGCCAGGTTGCCATTTACATCGATACTCATCTGTATCATGTAAAAAAAAAAAGGCGATTTTCGTTGCATCCTACACTGACGTTCGAGAATGATTTTTATGTAAGAAGTGTATTTGAAGCTGACAGCAGGTATGTAT
>NC_089791.1:34355887-34363387 GCF_040412425.1 Macrobrachium rosenbergii | reverse complement strand
CACACACATATACACACACATTCTGTTTCTCTCTCTCTCTCTCTCTCTCTCTCTCTCTCTCTCTCTCTCTCTCACACACACACACACATGCTCTCACATACTCACACACACACACACACTCTCTCTCTCTCTCTCTCTCTCTCTCTCTCTCTCTTCCACATACACACATACACAACATTCTCTCTCTCTCTCTCTCACTTCTCTCTCTCTCTCTCACAGACAGATACACACACACACACACACACACTGCTCTCTCTCTCTCTCTCTCTCTCTCTCTCTCTCTCTCTCTCTCTCTCTCTCTCTCTTCTCTCTTTCTCAGACAGATCACACACACACACAAACTCTCTCTCTCTCTCTCTCTCTCTCTCTCTCTCTCTCTCTCTCTCTCTCTCTCTCTCTCTTTCTTTCTCATACACACTACACACACACACACAAATCTCCTCTCTCTCTCTCTCTCTCTCTCTCTCTCTCTCTCTCTCTCTCTCTCTCTCATTCACAGACAGACAGATACATTCTCTCTCTCTCTCTCTCTCTCTCTCTCTCTCTCTCTCTCTCTCTCTCTCTCTCTCTCTCTCTCTCTCTCATTCACAGACAGATAGATACATCTCTCTCTCTCTCTCTCTCTCTCTCTCTCTCTCTCTCTCTCTCTCTCTCTCTCTCTCTCACACACACACACACTGGAATTCTCGTCCTCGTGGTATCCTTCGCGGAAACAAACACGACGTAAGATTTACAGCTGTGTATCCCTGAATGGTCGACTGAAGCGCGCATTTGTCTCGGATTGTTTTGCGTCTTCCGGCATTACCTTCTTTTATTCTTATTTTTATTTCTGTCTGATTTATGACTCGGTTCGTCTTTACTGGTTTAGATGTCGCGCGCAGCCTTTCATTTCTTCTCGAGACGAGACGCGAATGGTGCCGTTAGGAACGCTCCGAGTGGGGGACAGACACACCTCGGGTTTTTCTGTCCGCCCTAAGGTCTTAAAAACTACTGAGGCTAGAGGGCTGCAAGTTGGTATGTTGATCATTCACCCGCCTGTTATGAAATATACCAAATTGCAGCCTCTAGCCTCAGTAGTTTTTTATTTTATTTAAGGTTAAAGTTAGTCATAATCGTGCTTCTGGCAACGATATAGGATAGGCCACCAGCAGCCGTGGGTAAAGTTTCGTGGACCACGGCCCACACAGCATTATACCGAGACCACCGAAAGATAGATCTATTCTCGGTGGTCTTGATTAAACGCTGTAGTGGCTGTGCTGAAAACTCGATTGCGCCGAAGAAACTTGTTTTATATGGTTGTCACGGGCCTGTTCTTTTACTCTTCTCCTCTGTGCTTGAGTGTCGTACAGCTGTAGTGAGGAGAGTTGAACAAGGCCTTGTTAAGAAAGAAGTATATGTGCTTGTAAAGGAAACATAACGCCAATTAGCTTCTAAAACATTTTTTTTTTCGTCTAAGCGAAGCTTTCGACCTCCCTGGAAAGGAAGTTATTCGTTGCGCCAACGCTTTATATTTATGTGTCTCTTGAAACGACTTCTTGTTCTAGACAAGAGAGCTTACTAGTATTTCACTTGAACTTGAAGTATGTTTAAAGTGATTGCGCCCTGTACCCATATATGAGAAAGTTACTTAATTTTCAGATGTTCAGCACGTGTAATGTTTCTTATTTTTATTGTAGTCAACGTATTTATATGATTAATGCACAGTATATGGTATGCTTTGTAATGCTGTAATATATATATATATATATATATATATATATATATATATATATATATATATATATATATATATATATATATATATATATATACAATATATATACTTTATACATGCACGGACATATAGTAGAGATTTTTTTTAAATATCAAAAGTACAGTGTAAGAAGGAATGTCCTGATGGAAGGAAAAAATCACAGATTTTCCGCTTTTCATTTTATGGTTGAGAGAGAGAGAGAGAGAGAGAGAGAGAGAGAGAGAGAGAGAGAGAGAGAGAGAGAGAGGGAGAGAGAGAGAGCAGTAATTGATAGCCCCGGAAACTAAAGCGAAAACACTCTTTAAGTAAGTCATTATATTTGTTTTAATTTGTTTGGTCAGTAAGATATTAATTTGAGCTTGGTAATTATGGGATAATAGCATTCCTTCCCTTTCATAGAATTTTTTTTAATGATTTTTCTCGAAGCTATAAAAAAAAATTCGGAGTTTTCGCTAGTAGGTTAAAGTTAGTTAAAATTTGTTTAAAACTTGCAAATTAGGCTCCTAAAGCAGTCATTTGAAAAAAGTTAATTAAGATCTTTTAGAAATATACGTAAAGTCTGTCCTTTGAAAATAGCAAATCTAAAAATAACTGTTTCATTAAAATTTATTTAAAAATTGCAAACTAGGCACGTAAAGTAGTCATTTGCAAATGTTAATTAAGATCTAGAAATACACATAAAGTCTGTCCTTTGACAATAGTAAATCTAAAAATAATTGTTTCATTGAAATTTATTTAAAACTTGGAAATTATGCATGTAAAGTAGTCATTTGAAAAAAGTTAATTAAAATCTTAATTTTATTTATGTAGAAACATAAATAAAATCTGTCCTTTAAAAATGGTAAATATAAAACTAATTGTGTCAAACTAAGAATTCTAAG
Source organism: Macrobrachium rosenbergii (assembly GCF_040412425.1). Classification (NCBI taxonomy): domain Eukaryota; kingdom Metazoa; phylum Arthropoda; class Malacostraca; order Decapoda; family Palaemonidae; genus Macrobrachium; species Macrobrachium rosenbergii. The sequence goes on along the minus strand of NC_089791.1, from coordinate 34,360,753 downwards.
ATGATGAACGCACTTCTACTACAAATGAAATGTTAAGAGGTCCAGAAATATACAGTAGCACAAGAACCCATCATCAAACTCTCCATCAAAAAAAAAAAAAAAAAAAAAAAAAAAGTCGATGTGTTCTTGGCTTTCACTTCAACTTAACCTTTCACTGAAGTAAAAGAAACTTTTTTCCTGCATCCTTTGAATGTTCTCACCGCTGTACCTACGTCGTAATTAGTGGAAGAGAGGCTTGCTTACCTGTTCTCTTTCTCTTATGCAGCCAAGCTCTCTCCTCTGCTCCAGCGCCTCTCGTTGTTTCAAGGTCTTTTGATAGCCCAAGCATTATTGTATATCTAGTTCTTGCTGCTGTTTATCAGTCCAATGGCTTTACATTGATAGATTTGTCATCCGTTCATTACCTAGTTGACTCATTATCTAAAACGTTTCGCCTCTCTTCACGCCTTCGGTACCACGAGTTGCAAAATTTAACTCGTTTGGAATATTTTTTTGAGCTGAATTTCTTACACTTTAACCCTCATCCATCCCTATAATTATGGAATTTGAGCCAGCTTTCTTTACTGTTGGTCAGAATCTCCCAATACTGAACTTTCACATTAATGAAATTCACATTTTTGTTCAGCACGATTCCACGCAAGAGTCTGATTTCTTTTTTTTATATCACAACGACTTTTATGCTAAGTTTTTCTTGACTGTTGTTCTTGATTAAATTAGGGGATGGCTTATGATATTGGCGTTAATTGGGAAAACCCGGTTGTTATACAGCGAATGAAGGAAGGTGAACATTTTGGCTTCATTGCCTCCCGCCGAAAAGAAAATCAGAATTTTCTTGTTATATACGCCGGCGAATAAAGACAGAATCCTTTTAGTGGAAAACTCTTCAAGAACCCTTTAGGCAAACAACTTATTGCCTGGCTAAGACGACGATAAATCACTTTGATGGATGTTGGTGTTATTCGTTGTATTTTCAGCAGACTAAAATTGAATTAACTTTTAGAATTTTTGTTGGATATAGAATCGATCGGGCCATATGTTGCTTCCGTGAAAGACGGTGCGATGAAAATGTGATGATGAATTAACACACGGTACATAAAATCACCTGTTACTAGATTTTGTTGAGGCCATTGTCACCAAAACACAAACTGTATCAAAGTCCCGTTATGAAAATAACGAAACATTATGCATAATGCCTTGCCGCGTAAACAGGGATGAATGAAAATTTCATTTTCGGAGCATCCGTTGACAAGACCTGGAAGAGGAGGAAAAAAAAGTGAAAGATCGAGGCAGAAAGTTCAACAAGGAAAACATGTTTTTGAACTTGCTCTGGGGTGCGTTCGCTGTAAACATCCATTCACCATCACAACCCATTCGGCCGATCTCTCTCTCTCTCTCTCTCTCTCTCTCTCTCTCTCTCTCTCTCTCTCTCTCTCCATGTTCTCAAACATAAACGGGAGCCGTGAATTCTACTAATATCCTTCCGAGGATATGATTGCCCATTTCAATTTCCGATATAGTGAGATTACTGGGGGATAAGAAGGATTATGTAAGGTTTGTTGTTGTTGTTGGCAGAAGGTATTATTATAATTATCAGTTATAATTATCACCCTCATTATCATGATTATTATTGCTTAATGTTACTTTAACTTAAGTTATCTTTGTTTCAGTTATAAATGTAGTACCGTTCTGGCTTTTAAGATAATGAAACCACAAAATATTTTTTGAGCAATCAAATTGAACTGCTATGAATTTTCATACGGTAAATATATTTCCATCTAATTGCATATTAATTTCCGTACGGTATATATGAAGTATTTTCATTTAATTGCGTGACAAACTTTTATGCCTTGGAAAAAACACAATAAAGTCTTTTCCACATGACTGTAATCCTTATCGTTATGCTGCTTTGCAAATTCATCAAGGGTAATGACCCTTAGTAATGCAAAGTATTATTTAATGTTGGGCCAGCATTATCTTTGCTTTCAAATGGGCTTTTTCTCTGGCTCCTAATGCCTCCACCTTCCTCGTATAGTTAGGTCTGAGGTAAGGGATAATGCAGCCGGTCTTTTTGTCCAGATGATTCAGAGGTAATGCGTATCGAGATAATGTCTCTCCGGAATTATGAAAGAAACTTGGTTTGCACCTTCACACAACTAGTATCTCTCTCTCTCTCTCTCTCTCTCTCTCTCTCTCTCTCTCTCTCTCTCACACACTATTAGCTTGGTGGTGCAGTGGTGAGCGCGCCTAAAGACCATTGAGTGCTTTCCCCTAGTATCCAGTAGGCCTCTACACGTCAAGATTGTAACCAAAGTACCTGGTTGTAATTCGACTATTTGCGGATTGCTGCTAGAGCGAAGAGAAAGGGGAGAAAGAAAGGACATCTGACGTTATTGTTAATTGTTTTACATATATATATATATATATATATATATATATATATATATATATATATATATATATATATATATATATATATATATATATTATATTATATTTGTACAAGTGTGCCTCAAAAAGATAGTCAGTAAGAAAACAACAAAGAGAGAGAGAGAGAGAGAGAGAGAGAGAGAGAGAGAGAGAGAGAGAGAGAGAGATTATGAATAACTTTTATGTTATATAATAAACGGAACTTCTAAATCCCTCAGAAAAGTTCCGCAGTTATTTACTTAGAATTACCGAAAAAATTATGTTCACCTCGAGTACTTTTTTCAGCCATTTTTAAAATACGGATTTGATCATGTTTACGGGTTAATGTTCTGACTGAGCTTAAGTGTCGTGAATCGCGTCGATGCAATTTGACTTTCGTGACGGAAGTGAGAGAAGAGGTAGTTGGAAGAAGCCAAACGCAAGCAGGAATGAGAAACAAATAACAAGTACTCTCGTTGGTGTCTTGGAGAAGACATGTCTTAGTAGTGAAGAGGCTTGGAGTTTGAAAAGGAGGTGAGGGGGGGAGAGGGAGGGGAGGAGGAATCTAAGGAGTGGAGAGTTAGGAAGTAAACGAGGTCTGGAGGAGGGAGGGAGGGAATGAGGAGGAAGGAAGGGGAGAATGGGGAAATGGTCTCAGGGATAGGAAGGGAGCTGCCGGTATCTTAAGTTATTCAGAAGCTGTCAAGGAGAAAAGTTGTCAATAAGTCCTGTGATATATTTTTTTCCTTTTCCCTCCTGTCGGTTTTGTCTTCATCAGAGATGCGAGACGCCTATTTTTCAGAGCATGTTTGTTCCTGGGAATGCTAGAGCCTTACCTGATTTGCGTACAAGTGGGTCATTGCGCAAGTGTTGAGCGGCCATGTCTTATCCTTTCTCTCTTCCCCTCTCTCTCTCTCTCTCTTTTGTTTGTTGGGCTCCGTTCCTCTTCTTTGTATCTTTGAGTTATTTTGCATCAGAAAGAAGAATTTCTGCAAGGCCGAGCGTCTCTGTGAGGCTTTTTTCCGACAGGGATGGTAAACCTAGACCTTTATTCATGAAGGGAAAACATTTATCTTTGAATTAAGGAATAGTTAGACGCTTATGGTTAAAATTTATGGCAAATGTCTGTCGCTGCTCGAGATATATACATGCACCTTAGAAGCGAATCTCAAAGGGAGCGAATGACAAAAATTACCGTCCAACGAAGCTTTTTTATGTCAGATCTTTGAAAATTTGCCGTATTTCGGTTTAAAATGTGTCTGACGTACCAGTATCTGAATGGTCTCAGACGAAGTCATATATATATATAAGAGAGATATATATATATAGAGCATATATATATATATATATATATATATATATATATATATATATATAATATATGTGTTATATATATTCGGTAAATAAAGTTATGATAATTCAAGGATATGTGATTTTCGTTCTTCTGTTTTCTGTAGATTTATTCCAAACTTTATTGTGTTTTTTCCAAGGTATGAAAGTTTACTACGCATTTAGATAAGAATGCTTTATATATACCTTATGGAAATTAATAGAAGCTCAATTTGATTACCCAAAAAATATTTTGTGGTTTCATTATCATCTACTTATTTATTCTATTTAAGGGCCTAGTGACACCGAATGTTTTGTACTGGAAAGCTTAAACTGTAACGGAACTCTTAGTGTTTATTTACTTCAAACTCAAGAAAAAATGAGTTTCGCCCTCCGATATACAGTTCGACCTCCGCCTTAACTTTCCGCGAGGAGGCCGCAGGGAATAACCAGGAATATTTTTGTTTCATAAAAAAGAAGTAAATGAGTAAGGGGGGAATTTCAAGATCGCGAGCTTCTTAGATCCGGACTCTTATGGGAGAGGAATGCTAATTCCGCTATCTATTATAATGACTAATGGTTTTGTTACAAATACTGTGATGATGTGAAGCAGATTAGGAAGAAATATTCACCGGCACTGAATTGGGATGTTGCCCCCTAGGCGTCTCTCCTTTTTCTCCAGTAATTGTTGGGAATCTTTCTGAGGGCAGTTTAAAGGTTAGATCTTTCATAATTATTTGGTACCTCAGTTTCTTCACTTCACAATTTTGTTTCATTTATGCAATATGTTAATAAAGTTTTTTAGTTTTCATATTAAAGAGATTTGCCTCTCTCTCTCTCTCTCTCTCTCTCTCATAATTATTTGGTATTTCACTTTCTTCACTTCACATTTTTATTTCATTTATGCAATATGTTAATGAGGTTTTTTTTAATTTTCATATTAAAGAGATTTTGCCCCATTCTCTTTTCTCTGTGTATATATGTACAGAAAATCAGCTGGAGAGTATATATATATGTATATATATATATATATATATATATATATATATATATATATATATATATATATATATATATATATATCAATTGGAGAGTACTACAGTTTTTAATGAGATATTATCGCATAGTGCA
>NC_089791.1:34310887-34350887 GCF_040412425.1 Macrobrachium rosenbergii | reverse complement strand
TTTCTGTCATCACTTTTTCTGCCCCCCCTCAGATCTTAAAAACTACTGTGGCTAGATGGCTGCAAACATACCAAATTGCAGCCCTCTAACCTCAGTAGTTTTTATTTTATTTAAGGTTAAATTTAGCCATAATCGTGCTTCTGGCAACGATGTAGGCTATAGGCCACCACCGGCCGTGCGTAAAATTTCGCGGGCCGCGGCTCATGCAACATTATACCGAGACCACCGAAAGATAGAGCTATTTTCGGTGGCCTTGATTATACGCTGTAGCGGCTGTACAGAAAATTCGATTGCGCCGAAGAAACTTCGGCATAATTTTTTACTTGTTTCAGGTTGCTGAGGATTTTTCTTGTACGTTCATGCATATTTCCTCTGTTATTTGGTCGTTTGCAGTTGAAAAGCCTAAACAGTTGTTGTATAAAGGTATCATACCTCCTATAAAAACTACGAACTTTTCAGGGGTGTTCCAGTTACCAAGACTTCTAGGAAATCAAAAACTCAAAACATTGCTCTTATCGTTATGCGCATTAGTTATGAAAAACGTGATGAATTAACGATGGCTACTGTCATGCCAAAGGTCGAGTGTCCTTTGACCTAACGTGACCAAGATACAGAATAATCTAACTTGAATAGGTACAGTTCTTGATTTGAAGTTTTCTTAAGAGCGCTCTCTCCGGTAATGGATGTTTTCGGCGAAGTCGTAAAATTCCTCTTCAGAGAAGAGAACAAGTCATAAAAACGGCGCTCCGACAAGCCAGACCCACCACCGCTGCTCTATCGAAAAGCCATAATTCTTGTTTCGAACAGGAAAAAGTGTCCAAAGAAAAAAAGGGGGAGGTGGGGGCTAGCGGATTCCCTTGAGTCATACATCAAGAGTGTAGACAGAATGGTATATTTCCCCCCCTAAACGCGAAGCTCTGCCAAGTTATCAAAGGAAAGAAAAAAAAAAAAAAAGAAAAAACCGTCCTAAGCTCAGACCTGGGCAGCCAATAATAAATTCACCGAGGGGTTAATGGTCCATTGGTTTCCGCAAGTGTATTGTATATTTTCGGACAGGTCTATTCGACAAGCTTTGGCCCGGGCCATAACCTAGGAAAATTGTGCGATATTTTTCATAAAGGAAAACTCCGAAATATATTGTCGTACCCCGTAAGAAATGTTAAATACACTACATAATCCCGGTAAGAAGTCTGAGCATTTGCCAGGCACGATCGGGAATGTGTGGGAGATGGGGGAAGCCTTTCGGTAAGAATTGTACTCGGGGAGTGGATCCCTCGTAATGGACGTCGCCAGCAAAGATTATCATGTCCCTGCAAATGGACCCTGTGATGGCTTACAAAAGAGGAATAGTGATTACTCAGCAATTTAGGAAAGTTTAACCATAGACGTTCTGGAACCTGTGCTCTTAATAGTAAAGATCTGAGGTCAGTCCCTTATCTTTTAAATCTTTTAAATTGGTGGTCGAATTCTATCTTAATTGCATCATATGCAGTTGATAGTCAGCTCAGTGGTCTGGTTAAACAATAATAATAATAATGTATCTCTTTGGCTCTTGTTCATTAACTTAATATACCATTCCGTACCGTTACTGCAGTAATGTAGCCTATTTTTTCCTTCTCCTTTGTGTATTCAGACATCGTTAAAGATGGTTAATGAAGTAAACACTGTATAAATGATATATGTTACTGCCAGTACCTTGTTAGCGTTTCTTAGGAGAACGGGTTGAGCGTATCTGCCGTAATGAAAGCCACTTAAGCCTTACGGGAATGCGTAGCTGAAATTAACAAGTTGTATTCAGTAACGAACGTTAGTATTAAAGAAATTTTAGGTGGTTTTATCCTATGAGAATTTTGATTTCTTAAAAACTGATTATTACCTCTTTGCTACTACTAATATGCTTTACTATAAGTAACTTGACTAAAATGACTTTTTCCTGTATTGAATCGCAAATGTCGTTGACCATCTTGATCGTAAGCCCTATTTTGACAATGTGTTGAGATGGAAACTATAACTTACATACTTCTTTCCAATAGAGGATAGAATCCGTGTTTTACAGACTTGCTGTGGCAAGATATGGTGCATCACAGACATCATTTCAAACTGGCGCGTCGTACCTAGATATATTCGTAGGTACTGATCAGTCTAGTGTGCCGTAGGTAATTTAGCAGATGGTTTAAAAAAGTAGAGATACGATGTGTGATAGCGATAGAAAGTCACATGGAGCAACAGATGGATAACGAGTTCAGATCTCAAATATAGCTATAATATGCAGATTAAAAGTGTCATGGTATTGTGGTATAAGGTGTGGGGGCCAAAAGCTGGAGATGGTACGGCTGGAATAAGATTTGTGTTACTGGTAATTGAGTAATAAACAGAAATACCCAGTGATTTTGGGGGAGGGAGTTGGCTGAAAAGCAGTGATTTTGGGGGAGGTAAAATATAAAGATAGGAGAAATGCCAGCCCTCTCAAGCGATATATGTTTATATATATATATATATATATATATATATATATATATATATATATATATATATATATATATATATATATATATATATATATATTTATATATATATATATATATATATATATATATATATATATATATATATATATATTATTGATTTAGTGATTGTGTGGACAGAATAGTAATCATACAATATCTTACATTAACATCCAAATCTGTCACAAATAACTAATGCATTTAATGCCCTCAAAGACCGCCTAAAGTTTATGTACCAAAATCCTTTCTGATTAGTATGAGGCTACTGCACATCCTTTCAAACTTTGTTAGATTGTATTGATTAACAGCATTTATATAGATGTTAGGCTTACAGAGACCACCTTCAAAAAATGTTAAGGTTTGATGAAACTGAGAAGAGCAGGCAGTGAGAAGTCGCGTAGAGGTTCCAGCGCAATAGTTAAACTGCCTGGAAAAGCCATCTGCTCCAGTCTCAGCGAGATATGGCGACGTATGAAACATAAAGGAGGAGTAGGTTCCCCTCCCCACCCCTCCCTTCCCTCCCCGTCATCCCCTAGTAACCAGGGCACAAATGAAGTGTTTCTCATCCTCTGCAGTGTAATTAAGGCCTCATCTTTTTCTCCGGCACAGACATATTCAGTGTGGTTCACTTCCGGGGCTTCCTTGCAGTTATTTATTTTTTTTTTCTTCTCAGGCTGGCCTGAATGGTACGAAGCCCTTATCTCAATAATTGCATAAAGTTTTGAATTACAGATTTCCTAAAAATATAAGGAGGAAAAGGGGGCTAAAAAATAAATCTAATGTACTTCCTTCTACAAATAGCTTACTTATATGTGGTGGAGTTTGCTAAATGAGTATTCACAGTAATTAAATGAACATGTAAATAAATTATATATATATATTAGATAAAAAATAATACATTTTATACACACATATATATATATATATATATATATATATATATATATATATATATATATATATATATATATATATATATATATATATATATATATATATATATATATATATACATACACATATATATGTATATACATAATCAAACCTGCACATGTTCATAGTGTTTATACATTTCATATTCAGTCATATTTTGCTCCGATATAAATTGTGCACTGTTTTTTCTGTTTATGCGTTGGGAGAGGTGGAACAAGAAGCGAGAGGCTGCTTACTCGTAAAGTATGCTTGCAAGAACTCGATAGGCATTAACATCAAGTCGGTAGCAGGTGGAATGTTTCGAGGTAAAGGAATAACTCAGTAAGAGGAAAGTGAAAAAAAAGTCTTATAGACATAATATTCGTAAACTTTTTTTATAATAATAATAATAATAATAATAATAATAATAATAATAATAATAATAATAATAATAATAATAATAATAATAATCTTTAATTTAGTAAGAGGAAAGTGAAAAAGTCTTATAGACATAATATTTGTAAACTTTTTTATAATAATAATAATAATAATAATAATAATAATAATAATAATAATAATAATAATAATTTGTGTTGTTGGAAGTTTTGGGTGCACTTTTTATATAATAATAATAATAATAATAATAATAATAATAATAATAATAATAATAATAATAGTAATTTGTGTTGTTGAAAGTTTTAGTGCATCAGCTGCAATCAGTTTGATTGCAGCTGATGCAGCCGTCACCTTCAACAGTATATGTTTGAAAGAGGGTCTACTACCCAAATAGCCAATAATAATAATAATAATAATAATAATAATAATAATAATAATAATAACAATAATAATAATAAATAATAAGAGAAGAAGAAGAAGAGAAGAAGAAGAAGAAGAAGAAGAAGAAGAAGAAGAAGAATCGTGACTTACATTGAAATAGGAGAAATACTTCACTGGCTCTCAAGCAGGGTCGAGTGCCTGGAGACCCGCGTCATCTCAGAGTACTGCAGTACAGTAGCTGCATACGCAAGGAATCACTAATAACACACGGGGGGTGGGGGCGGAGTTTTCTTTTTCCTTTAATCATGTTCATTGGTTGGGCAAAGTAATAAGCGAACCCGCTGCTGTTAGTCAATCGTACTTTCAAACGCCAGCGTGGGTGGGATTGTGATTCCTTTTTTCTCCGGGCTAGTTAGTTTCACTTATTATAAGTGAAAATAATAAGTGAAACCTCATGTTTTCCCTCGAAAATTCGTTCATGGAGAATTCTCGTTTTTTTCCTCTGAAATGAAAGGGTAAAAAAGCATTTTCATATGATACATAGTTACTGATAATAATTGTGCGATTGAATGAGAAATGCATTTTAGAGTGTTATGCCATATAAAGAGAATTATATTTACATTTTTTATTAAATCAAATGGGAGACTTATGTTCTGATTATAGTACAATTCAATGAGAGAAATGCATCTTCAGCTGAGGTTTTGTTTATTAGATTAGAGAACTACAATACATTTTAAGTATGGTGCAACTGATGTCGAAAAACGTATCTTCAGCAATTATGCAGGATAGAGCGAAAAAATGCATTACCATTTTTAGTTTGTTAAATAAATGAAGTATATTTTAATAAGAGTCCAGTTCAGTGGAGTGTAAATAAGTAATTTGCAATTTCGTTTATTTAATATTAATTGAAAGAAGTAGATTTTAATTATGGTGTAACTGAGTGGATGAAATGCACTTTCAACTGACATGCGTGGTGGAGTGAAGAAAATTTCAATGTCCTTTGTTAAAAGAAATAATTTCAATTATAGCGCCATTGGTGAGAGAAATTTATCTTCAGCTGTTCGACTGGGACAAGTGAAAAACTGTATTTCTAATTGCATGTAATAAGTGGCAGAAATACATTGAAATTACAATGCATCTGAACAAGAAAACTGCGTCTTCAGCTGTTATGCGGGATGGCGTGAAAAATGTATTTCCAATTTCGTTTATTAAAAACGGAAATATATTTTCCATATCGTGCAACTGAATGAAGGGAATGCATCTTCAGAACTTGTGCAGATGGAATGAAAAGTATATCCAGTTGCGTTTGGTGAATGAGAGAAGCATATTTGAATCCTTAGTGTAGGACGGAGACTGCTTTCAATGAAAGCAGATTAGTCCATTAACAAGACTGATGAAAAAAAAAAAATTCTCTCGGCGTGACTAGTAAGACTGTCAGCGGAACCCCGTTTCTTAAGAGGCTTTAGTTTGATTGCTCATGAAGGTAAAGAATCATTAAACTTATTAGATTTGATTGTCAGTCGCTATCACATGTCACGTAAAGGTTATCAGCATTTTCACTGAAAATTAAGACAGGCTGACTTGACATATAGAGCAGTAATCTTTCTTCAACTGAGTTTCCTCTCTCTTTTGTTATATGATAGTTAAGATGAAATTCGTATTTATTTATCTATTTATCTGTTTATTTATTTGTGATTAACAGTCACTGATATGTAACCTTGGGATATCACGTGATCGAAGTTTACAAGTACAATCTTTGGCTATTTCAGACTTTTATATATCCATGTTTTGCTGACTGTGTTCGGCGTTAAGAATTTGGTTGTCATTTAACAAATGAATGTCAATCTGGCACTCGGTAAGCCAACATAAAAATGGGCTTCCTTGGTCATTTTATAATCCATATTTCGTTTGTTATAAATTCATTGTGCTAAATTTTCAATGTACTTGATTATTTCTTGTAATAAATTGGTCGTCCTTTTGAGTCTAAGGTTTTGTTATACATGCATACGAATGTTCAGTTCTGCTAATCTCAATAAAAGGTAAAGGATGTTGACAATATTTATGCCATTAACAATTAGTGTCAGTGTGAAGTATTTAGTCGTTTGCATGTTCGCTACTGCCTCCGAAAGGCGCACCAACGCAGAAAGCAAAAGATCATTGCTTTAAGGAATGCTTGTCATCATCCTGTTTCGCAAAATTATTTGTAGTTACTGTTTCTCAGCTTTTTCCTTTTCTAAACGGTAGATTTCCAGGAAAATGGAAATTTAAACAGTCAGGGATTTGTTGTACTTTGCTTCCATTAGTTTTCATCACTGGGGTTGATATGTCTTAAATATAAGGACATTCGCATGCAGAAAGTGCACTAAAAGCTAATAGTCTTTTCCTTTTAGGATAATTCTCTTCATTGCTTTTCTGACCGAATTTATTCCATTTTATATAACTGATAAAACTGACAATTTTTCCTTTGCTTATGTTCATTGCGGGGATTCCGATTCGATAGTCTCTTCTTTACCTAATTTTGTATTTTTTTTCTTTTGCTTAATGCTCAATTTAATGCATATTTTAAATGTTCATCCCCTTGAAAATAACCTTACAAGTTGTGTCACCAAACGCCATTATGCAGATGAAGACTAGCAAATAATGCTTTTCTTGCTGGTTTAGGGTTCACAATGCTTTTCTTGCTAGTTTAGGCTTCACAATGCTTTTCTTGCTGGTTTAGGCTTCACAATGCTTTACTTGCCGTTTTAGGCTTCACAATGCTTTTCTTGCTGTTTTAGACTTCACAATGCTTTTCTTGCTAGTTTAGGCTTCACGATGCTATTCTTGCTGGTTTAGGCTTCACAGTGCTTTTCTTGCTGGTGTAAGCTTCATAATGCTTTTCTTGCTGGTTTTTCCACAATGCTTCGCTCTACAATGCTTTTTGCCGGTTCAGGCTTCACTATTCTGGTTTAGGCTTCGCAATGCTATTCTTGCTAGTTTAGGCCTCACAATGCTTTTCTTGCTGGTTTAGGCTTCACAATGCTTTTCTTGCTGGTTTAGGCTTCACAATGCTTTTCTTGCTGGTTTAGGCTTCACAATGCTGTTCTTACAGGTTTAGGCTTCACAGATATGTACGTACGCTTTCTAAAAATGTCAGCTTCTAAGACACTCACAAGAAATACCATTATCGTTAGGAAAATGAAACAGACAGACACAGGAGTGTGGGACTGCTTTAGATCAAGAAGAATAAAAAAAAAAAGAGACCAGGCAGCGCAGCTTTGAAATAGAAAATTGAAATGCGAAAGAACATAAAGTGTGAAGAGAAATTTCAAGATTAGTACCAAGTACTCTTTCGAAATGTGTTCCTTGCTGCAGGGCTCTCCACTCGACCCGAGTTTCTTGCTACGAATTGTTTCTGCACGCGCTCTCTCTCTCTCTCTCTCTCTCTCTCTCTCTCTCTCTCTCTTTTTGTGTGTGTGTGTGTGTGTGTGTGTTGGTTTTGTTTTTAGTATAATATTGAGAGAGATAGAGGTATAGAAACAGAATATTTGTACTGTAGAAATTAGGAAAACCAAAAGGGAGAGAGAGAGAGAGAGAGAGAGAGAGAGAGAGAGAGAGTTTATTTTTGTTGTTAGTAAAATATTGAGAGAGATAGAGATATAGTAACAGAATTTTTGTACTGTAGTAAATTAGGAAAACAAACAGAGAGAGAGAGAGAGAGAGAGAGAGAGAGAGAGAGAGAGAGAGAGAGAGTGCAGTACACGAAGAGTGGTAAGCAGTCGGCGGATGTTCCCGGACAGGTCGGATCGGCTGTTGGGTGTGGAAAGGCGGCGGGCGGGTGGGCGTGGACTTGTTCCATGTATGTTAAGCGAATGAAAGAAGAGTTGCTGTTCAGATCCTTGGTCTCACACCTCGGTCTTTGTTAGCAGAAAACTCATGGAGGAGAAGGAGGTCCTCGAAGAGAGAGAGAGAGAGACACTCGACCTCAACAGCTCACACCTCAGCATCGCTTATTGTTAGGATTCATGATTATTGCGATTTCTTTTCATTTTACGAATTGAAATTCGATGATTTGTGCGGCGCGGTCAATCGATGCATTGTGTCAGAGGACGAGTCGAATAGGCGATCACGTGTGAGTTCGTGGGATTTTTCTCCTCCTTCTTCTTCTTCCTTCTTCTTCTTCTTCTTCTTCTTCTTCTTCTTCTTCTTCTTCTTCTTCTTCCCGTGTCCTTTCGGATATCCTCCCGACCTTCCTCCGAAGTTATGTCGCTAATTGATTTTGAACTCATTTCGTTATTAGACATTATTATTTTTTTTATTTAATCAGAAGCATTGTAGGATTGATTTATGCACCTGAAATATCTTTGCTCTTAGTGGTAGCTTTAGTAATCCCTGATGCTTCCAAATGATATCAATGGATTTCTTTGAGATTATAGGCATTATTAATGTTTTTTTTTTTTATCAGAAGCATTGTAGGACTGATTTATGCACCTGAAATATCTTTGCTCTTAGTGGTAGCTTTAGTAATCCCTGATGCTTCGAAATGATATCAGTGGATTTCTTCGAGATTATAAGTTTTGCTTATACTGTTCAGGCTACCTTGAACTCGCCACGGCTCGTTAGATCAGCTTTTAGCTCTCTCTGTCTGAGATCATTTAAGATTGCACCGACTAACTGGAAACCTTATAAGAGGAATTGGTTAAGAGGGAGAATGCATTTGCATGATTTAATGTAGAATTAGCCTGCTAGAGTGGTGGTTCTTGATTTAAGGCTTCACACATACACAGACGTACGTACGTACACACACACACAAGCACACACATATGTTTATATACTGTAGATATATATATACATATATATATATATATATATATATATATATATATATATATATATATATATATATATATATACATACACACACACACACACACACACTTTCATGGTTTAAAGGAGTGTTATCCTTTTGACCTCTAGTATTGTTATGCCAGTTTTTTCTTGTACACTGACATGATGATTATAATGTCGCTAAATCACGAACTTGTGCATGTATATATATATATATATATATATATATATATATATATATATATATATATATATATATATATATATATATATATATATATATATATAGTATATGTGTAATATATATCTTTTAGTTCCCATAAGAGGCGAGGTTCCTCCTACAGTGTGCCATGCTTGGTGGCCCTGTCGACAGACATAAAGGTTCCTTGAAGAGTTCCTTCCTTCCGCAGTTGCTCTGTCTTCTATATTCCAATTTCCATCCATTCCCTTTGTTCTTCTCCCACGTAGTTGTTTTACCTTGCTCTAATTTTCCCCTTTGTTTTACCCTGTCGGCGCTTCATTATAATGATGATGAAAATTTTAGCTGTGTTTACTTGTACAACTTTAATTACTACTTGCCGATCCAGCATTTGTATACAAGCTCGATTTTACGCAGGCAGCCAAGCGTTTACGTATCCGCGAGAATGTCAGCGAGTAGCAACAAATAGCCAGTGCTTTATTGAACGTTGCCAGGTGAGGACTTCTTCAGTGTAAACAGACGCCCACATACGTACAAACACAAACATTCTCAACTTTCAGATCCGTAGACAAATAATTCTCCGAACGCTCCTTCGTGTCTGTTTGAGCTGTTCATTTGTACCAGAGCGTTTTATATTTTTTAGGTTATGAATGGGTTTTAGTATTTTTGTTCGTGTAGCTAAAATTTGGATTGGGTTTTCAGTTTTTAAGTATTTTTCATGCTGATATTCAACAATACATATGTCTTGTATTATATCTATTTTATTTATATGTATATGTATACATATATTTATATTTATATGTATATATATAAATGAATTTATATATATATATATATATATATATATATAATGAATATATATATATATATATATATATATATATATATATATATATATATATATATATATATATATACACATATATTATTTACATTCATGATTTAGAATATACAGTTGAACAAAATTGTTGCGAATACTTGATAATCTATGATGGACACATAGGTAGTATTTGTACGGGCGTTACAAATCGCAGTCGTGAATGATGACTAGATTAATTATACTGAACCTTATATTTGCAAAGGAAAAAAAAATAATAACACGAACACGTAAAATGAATAAGAACGCGACGATAATTGATTTTATTTCTTCTGAAGAAAATCACAAGGTGGTAGTCACTGTCACGATATACCAATTGCTTCAGTATCATCTTTCTTACGTGCAGTGTAGTGTACAAAAAAAAAAAAAAAGCCATATTATTGATGTCATTTTCAAGGGTTGATTTTCGCAACTATAGTTTTTAGGTATGTTTATTTTTGTTTGAAGATATCTGTAAAACATCTTATATATATATATATATATATATATATATATATATATATATATATATATATATATATATATATATATATATATATATATATATATATATATATATATATATATATATATATATATATATATATATATATATATATGGATATATTATATATATATATTAGTCTTCTTATTAACCTTAATTTTTTTTTTTTTTTATCCTTCTAGGTTTTGGCTAAAACTCAAATCATTCCCTTTCCATTGCTTGTTGAAATTTTTCTTTCATATTTTTTTGTGGAATAGTTATGTGATAAATATGATTATTATATATTATTCATTACAGAAAATATTCCACATATTGTATAGAATTACTGAGTTTACTCTGATAATGCATGGCGAATGGTCTTCTTCGGAGCCAGAACATTTTACAGTGGGTGTTCAGGTTTAGAAAGTTCTGGCCAGTAGTTAAGACCTTGGAAAAAAGCAAGTTCAGCTAAGGCTACAACTGTTTTCTCAATAATAATAATAATAATAATAATAATAATAATAATAATAATAATAATAATAACAACGTGAGGAAACCAGGCTTTTAGAATTCCCTCTTAAATTCAGACTACATATCCATTGAGGATGTTATTCATTCATTATTACCATGGGTATGACATAAAAAAAGAAAAAAGTTAACGGATTGTCATTTTCGTAAAGTCATCATTGATAAATAGACTAACGCACAGTTGTAAAAATCCAGTAATGTTTCTCTTCCGAACAGGAAAGAAAAATGTTCATCTAGTATCTTGTGAATCATCTGTTGATTTTATACATTCATATTTACATACTTCCTTATCAACAGAATATGCTTTCCTACAGTTCCAGATATTCAAGACTACCAGTGCATATCTTTTCAGGATAATTTGTTTGCATATAAGTGAATGATTTGTAGATAGCGAGCGGACGCCGAGTGACGATCCCGTCAATCAGTTCTAATCGGCTGTTAACAGAAGGAAGTTCAGCGCCATTCGACTCTCAGTGTAAAGAAGTGGAACATGCGGCCTCCTCCACCACCCCGAGCTCTTGAATTTTTTTCCCCCCCCTTCCCTTTCATTTGGTCATCAGACATTGGGCCAGCAACAGTTGCGAGTCTCGAAGATCAAAGGGAATCCACCACACGACGCCGAATGGATTGTTTTTGGAGTCCCCGCGTTCTCTCCCTTTCTCAGTTTTTGCGTTATTTATTTATTTCGATTGGCCTTAATGGAGAGACGCAGTTCTCTCTCTCTCTCTCTCTCTCTCTCTCTCTCTCTCTCTCTCTCTCTCGTAGGGTAGTAGTGCCGTCAGTGTACCTCTTGCGGTGCAATGTAGGCATTACTTAAGGGTCTTTGCATCGTGCCTTCGGCCCCTAGCTGCAACTGCTTTCATTCCTTTTACTGTGCCTCCTTTCATATTCTCTTTCTTCCATCTTACTGTCCACCCTCTCCTAACAATTGATTCATAGTGCAACTGCGAGGTTTTCCTCCTGTTACACCTTTCAATGTCAATTTCCGTTTCAGCGCTGAATGGCCTTAGTTGTCCCAGTGTTGGCATGGCTTTAATTCTTTCTAGATTTGCCCTTTGTTGGTGAGTAGGTTGAGCTCAGATCACTCGATAGTTCAATTCTAATGAAGAGTTAGAGGAATTTATTTCTGGTGATAGAAATTTATTTTTTCGCTATAATGTGGTTCGATTCCCCAATAAGCTGAGGTCCGTTGAGTATCTGGTTCTTATATGAAGTCTAATCCTTCAGGCCAGCCCTAGGAGAGCTGTTAATCAGCTCTGGTTAAACTAAGGTAATACTTATACTTATTCTAGATTAAATATCAGACTGGCGTAAATCAGACTGCGTCCCTTGTTGGTACACGTGGTCTGTAATATGTTTAAAGCGAGTGTGTTGACACTTTTTTTAGCCAGGACAAATACTGTTGATAAATAGGACGTCTTGTTACAATGAGTCAGGCACACAGTATTTGCACATGTATTCATGCAACCTTTGCATTATTAATGCATTTAATGAAACAAGGGAGATTTCCATGGAATATTATCATATATCTCACACTTGACTTTTTTTGTTCGATACGCAGCATAATAATTGAAGTATGAAACCAGGTTGTATAACACCGCAGATTTTCAGCTATCCCGATTGGCTGAGGCCAATTTCAAAATTTGTCGCAATTTGAAAAAGTAAGATTATTGGGTACTGATATTTCATCCGTACGGTGATAAGTTATGCATATAATATTTTGCAGGTTTAAGATATAATATGAAAACAGATATTAGTTTTGTATATTTATGTTTATTTAATTCCTCTGTTCTTGAATTTTTCCTCTGGATATTAGCCTTTTTGCAATACTTCGATTTATAATCGTTGAGAGTATACTGTATTACTTATTCAAGAGTGATTTTTTAAAAAATAAATGTTATACCATTAATGGTCCCATCGCAGATCTCTATAAAATTCATGGTTCATCTTTTTCGCCTCCTTTATTTACGCCGTGTGTCTAAATCCTGTCAGTCTTTGGGCCCCCTTGTTGAATATTCCATACCATATTATCAACAGCCAAACCATGTTATGCGACCTGAAAGTGCGGACCATTATATCATTATAGGGGTCCAGCCTTCACTCTCGGTAACAAACCTTATTATTCTGGAGAAAAACGTCCGTGTCCACCCTTTGAGAGGAGCTAGGAGCGTTTGTGAATACGGCAGGTGGAATTGCCAGGCGGAGAGTGGCTTCTTCTTCTTCTTTCTTCTGTGCTCTGAAAGAGAAATGTTTGTGAGAGAAATGAAATACGTAGTGACTGTATTCTGTTCTTACTGCTCGATCGTTACTCGGTACAGCCCGTGCTCTTGCCTTAAGATAGGGAAAGCGGTTGATATCACTGTTTTTAATGAAATGACAAATGAAAATGTATAAGTATTCTAGCAATAATTTCCGTGGGAGCATGTAATCAGCACAGAGACTCTCTTGAGACAAGGTGTCATCTCTGGTCTGATGTTTTCAAATATTTGCACATACAGTTCTGATCCCAGTCACACTTTCAAGCCTCTCTCTGCTCTTCTCTCTCTCTCTCTCTCTCTCTCTCTCTCTCTCTCTCTCTCTCTCAGCTCTTCGTTGGGAGAGTGGTAGAGTTGTAGACTAGCACTGCTAGGCCCGGAGTTCTGAGTTCTCCAGCTGGCTGATGAAGAGTTAGAGGAATTTATTTCTGTGATAGAAATTACTCGCTATAATGTGGTTCGGATTCCACAATAAGTTGTAGGGTCCCGTTGCTAAGCAACCAGTTGGTTCTTAGCCACGTAAAATAAGTCTAGTCCTTCGGACCAGCCCTAGGAGAGCTGTTAATCAGCTCAGTGGTCAGCTGAAACTAAGGTATACTCTCTCTCTCTCTCTCTCTCTCTCTCTCTCTCTCTCTCTCTCTCTCTCTCTCTCTCTCTCTCTGTCTTCTGTGTGTGTGTGCGTTCGTTTGTGTCTCAAATAATAGTATTATCAAAAGGTGGTCATTATCTGAAACATGATTGTAATGACCTCTCTTTTGCCGCTGATTTCTTCTATACTCCTTAGCTTCACTTTATTCCTTTTTTTTCTTCTTTATTCCAAAGAAAACTGTGTTCCAAATATCGGTTATCTATCCCGGGAGAGATTATCAGAAAGCTTCAGTGCATAAGAGTAATGTTTTCAATATTTCAGTAATCACCCAGAATGGCTTGGGATTTTTCACGCCAATGGCTTTTCGGGGTGCAGGTAGAGAGATAAGGGGTTGGGGGCCTGTGGTCTACCCCCACTTCTTTAGATCCTTTGTAAATCACGGTGTGAATTATTTTTATGCGAATGCGTTCATATTTCTTTTAGCACCTTGTACTTGCTATTGATTTGCTTCGTGTTGCCTGCAAGGCACCTCAGGTGTTGGCTGTCTTCAGGCACTGGGAAGGACTTGTGTCATTAGCCTTTCATACTTTTGCCTCGTGTCAAATCTCGGCTCAGTTTTTCTCTATCTCTTATTTCCTCTGCATTCTTCCCCTTCGTCTTGTTCCTCATTGGACAGGTCGATATCGTTCTCGGCTAGCACTGTACTGGGCCTGCGTTCGATTCTCCGGCCGGCCAATGAAGAGAGGAATTTATTTCTGGTGATAGAAATTAATTTCTCGCTATAATGTGGTTCGGATTCCGCAGTAAGCTGTACGTCCCGTTGCTAGGTAACCAATTGGTTCGTAGCCACGTCAAATAAGTCTAATCCTTCGGGCCAGCCCTAGGAGAGCTGTTAATCAGCTCAGTGGTCTGGTAAAACTAAGATATACTTTTTTTTCCTCTTCGTCTTCATCTCTCCTTCAACATGGTCACCATCCTGTTGTTGTTCACACTAAAAGCATAAAATAACTGTAGACTAATATAAGATAAAATGTATTGTGACGAAACAGAAATGACCACATAAATAAACACGAGAATGAAATCATCTTCCTCTTCTTTATCTTATAGCGAGGACGTAGACGCGAACGCCTCATTCTTTCATTTATCGCCGTTAGGAAGCTCTAGCCTGTCATATGATAATGTAATTCCAGTAAGCGAAAGGAAGTGTATAACATGAATTATTTTTTTATGCTGCTTCGTAATGTAAAAGAAATCCTCTTCCCGACAGAGTGGAATTGGTGCTTTTGCCATTCTTGTCCCGATTTTACTCCAGCGAAAGTTTGTTTTATTAATAGCTGCGTGAATTCTGCGAAGCAGTGTTTGTTTTTCTTTGTATAGATTTTTATATCCTGCGGCCTCTGTTTGTCTTGTCGTGATTTTATTCCGAATGTCTTGGATTTACCTGAAGAAAATTGCGTCGCGATCAATCATTTCCCAGTAATGGTGTTAAGGTCGCGCACTTTGCAAGTAAACAGAGGTTCTTTTTATCCTCTTTTGGCGGGCGAATTTAACAGCGTAGTTCTGATGGCATCGTTCGTACTCGTTAGCATCAGCGTGAGGTTCCGGCAAACTAATTTGGGATTTGTTTGTGGACCCTAAGCTGCAACTTTTAAATCGATTGCAAGGTATTGTCACCGAGTCAATATATGTTCGGCAAAATCGTTTGATGGACACTCGTTACCGGCGCCGTTGTGTAGAGGAACGTAATCTGATATTAAAATGTTTGGTCGGCTTTGCACGGATTTACCTGCGCATGCGCTGGTCGACGCGGCTTACTCTAGGTGCGTCTGGTTTCATCATCAGCGTTTTCAGATTGTTTTAAATACCACCATTTAAAAACGACTATTTACATCCAAATTTGTGCGTGTATGTATGATTGTCTGGGTGTACTGGTGTATGAAGTTGTGTGTGTATGTTCAAGTATGTTTGTGTGGGTATTTCTGTAGTCATGTATCCTGCTGTATTTATGAATTTGTGTATGTTAATAAGTTCATGTACTTTTTGTAAGTGGCTGAGTGTATGTACGTATTAATGTATGCAGATATATAGATATATACATTTGCATACATACCTATATATCTGCATACAAAAATACGTACAGTACATACAGATATATAGGTACGTATGTAAATATATGTACCTATACATCTGCATACATAAATACGTACATACACACAGCCTCTTATATGGGTTCGTATACATTTGCATATACAGGTACGAATGCATATGTGTATTTGTATACATAAAAATATGTGTATTTATGTATATAAAAATATGTGTATTTGTGTATATAAAAATGTGTATGTATATATTGGCCTTTGCATGGGTGTATGTAAGAGCTGTGAAAGTCCTTGCATATACAGGCACGAATGCATATGTGTATTTGCATATACAAAAATACGTGTATTTGCATTTATTGCCATGTGCATGGGTGTATGTGAGAGAAGTGTATGTCCTTGTATGTGTGTGTGTATATACTGTAGGTACGTATACATTTGCATATACAGATACGAATGTATATGTGTATTTGTATATGTAAAAATATGTGTATTTGTATATTTGTGTATATTGACGTGTGCATGGCTGTATGTAAGAGAGGTGTAAGTCCTTGCGTATACAGGTACGAATGCGTATGCGTATTTGTATATATAAAATACGTTTATTTGTATTTATTGCCGTGTGCATAGGTGTATGCAAGGGCGGTGTACGTCTTTGTATGTAAATGTGTATATAGGTACGTATACATTTGCATATACAGATACGAATGCATATGTGTATTTGTATATATATAAAAATATGTGTATTTGTATTTATTGCCGGTGTATGTCCTTGTGTATGCGCGCGTGTGCACGTTTCTTGGGACAAAGTTTGAGGCGAGTTTTGAACCTCCTTTAATTTCACGCGAGGCGATTAATGGGTAATATAATCCCCGTTCTTCCCTTGATCCTTATTATCGTTTATCCTCCTTCCTTCCTTCCCCAGGCATTCCTTCACTCGTCGCCCCTTTTGTGTATCAATTTATTGTTATTTTTGATCAGTTCACCTCCGTATGTTCCCTTGCGTTATTATGATATAGGGCTTTATTAATATCGGGACCCAAAACAAAGATTTAATTTATAAAGGTCATTGCCAGAATCGCCGGCATAATTACCGTGATGAATATAATTTGGAACCCGGTCTTTATTCGCTCCCCGTTTTTTTTCCAAGGTTCGGTTTTCCCCTTTTTGAAATTAAGAGGGATAAGTAATTGCCTTTAAAGACTTAATCCCTTTTAAAGTGACGCGCTAGAGTTTATTTTTCCTTTTCGTTTCTCTTTTTTGGAACTGGCCGAGAAAATGAGCGTGGTGTCGCCCTTTCGTGTTAATGTTACAGAAGCAGAGTTAAGCAGGAGGGTTTTTTAGAGGTTAATTTCATTTTTTAGAGGTTAATTTCAAAGTTTCACGGATAATGAGACTGGTACGAAATCGTTAGTCCTTATGCTATGTACGTTTATGCTGCCAAGGGTATTCATTATAGATAAAGTTCACTTAAAAGAGTATATGCAAAATTGCTCGATAAGAGACATGGTGTTCATTTTTCTAATGCTGAATACATCCCTTCAGTGTCGTTAGAGAATAGTAAAGATGATGGTTAAGTACGATTGAGTATGATGATTAAGTAAAGATGATGATTAAGTAAGAAGAAATTTATAGTTTTATATTTAGAGCTAATGCGCATGTGTAGTGTATTCGACTGAGTCTTATGCTGGTAACGTATAAAAAAGTTAGTCCACATATCTCAACCATGTTTCCACTGCGAAATTTTGATAAAAGTTCGTTGGCCTTTGTAGTTAAGATGCGTGGCTGAAGTGTTGTATATAATCCTTATTGTTACATTGTTTATTTATATATTACGCTATTGTCGTCATTGTTGATTTTATTTCTTTCTATTTGCAGGTAAGTCCGTGTTTGCCGTTGGTGGCTGACAGGTATAAAAGGTGAAGGACGGAGGCCACAGAAAAAAAAAAAAAAATAAGAAGGACCAGAACTGAGGCTTTGAAAGTAAGAAGGTTTTGTGTTATTGCTGGTGATGTTTCAATAATGAAAGCTTCACATGAATAGGATGACTGGGATGGAAGACAATTACCATGTAATGCAAGATTCAGAAGATTAGCATGAATGGGATGGCTGGCAGTTACCTTGCATTGCAGCTTCAGTAGACTGGAATGCACAAGATGAAAGGCAATTACCATATATATATATATATATATATATATATATATATATATATATATATATATATATATATATATATATATATATATATATATACATATATATATGTGTGTGTAAAAAACTGACTTTTAAAGGTCCGGTAACTTTCATAACTTAGAAATAGCTTTGTACAGAACATTTTGTGTTGCCTTGTGTTTTGTCTGGCTCTAGTGGTTAAGACAATTTTGTGTGTGTGCGTGGTTTGTTAGTTTCCACGTCATTGTCGCAGCGTTGTTTGATACTCGTCATTTAACCCCCCCCACCCCCCCCACCACCACCAAAAAAAAGTGAGTGGCCACGTACTCTTTTTTTAATATTTAAACCTAAATTTGGTAGGCGTGTTGAATATCAATTCTCTGCGGTTAATGTTTTTCATGTTTCAGTCAAGAGAACTTCAATATTTGCTTAAATTAAGGGCGTGAGGACCTCAGCGTCTCCATGCAAAGAAAGCCCAGGAGCCGAATTAATTAAAGATTATATAATTAGTCAGTTAATTAATTTAGAGACGGTGTTGTCGCTCGGTTCGGAAAAATGCTGCACGGAATGAAACTGTCGTAATGGCGGCCAGTTGCGCGATACATTCGACAAATTTCTTTTAATTACCCGAGTCCGCAGATTTTTTAACGGATCGTGTATGCATTCTTGCGTTAATGAGCCATTATTCTTACGCATTCTTCTGAGATTAACGCGCAAGGGCTGAATCCTAATTCAGACCAACGTCATCAAAGCTCGGAACGATGTTGTCATAGAAAATCGAGGCCAAATACCAATTTACTTTTGATGAATTTTCCTACCGACCATTTTTTTTTTTTTCGTCTTCGAGAAGGTTCCAAGAGTCTAATTCATTTTTTGTGTCTGTCAATTAGTAAAATAATGATGTTTGTTGAGCAGTTTTTTCTCCTGCGGATGGGTTAACATTTTCCCTCTTACGATGAGGCAGAATAAGAGCCATACGAATGCTGCGAAAAGGGTTTTTGTATGTCATTCTCGGTGTAGCTGTAGAACCGCCATTGTCCGGCCCTCTCCCCTTCCCGGGTTTTGCCTGAAGCACCTTATCCAGATACTCGCGCTGTTGTTGGCTTTAGCTTCAGGAATCACGAGTTACGGCCACGTGCGTTCCAAGTTTCTTAAATGCTATGTAAAATAAGTAAATCATTGGACAAAGCTGAGATTCCAAAACAATCTGAAGGCAGCATCAATGTTATCGTTACCTTAAAGAGCGCTGAGTTCGGTAGATAAATGCAAAGATTCGAACGCGTGAGGTAGAAGTGGCTTGCCGACGTCGTCGTCTTGAAACAAAGTGTGCGGGAGTTTCCCTCTTCTTATTACTCGAGAATATTTTTACCCTCACCTGAGAAGTTGTGGAATTAATATACTGCGAGGAAAAAGTCTCTGCAAACCGGCGTTGCGCTTGACGTTCCCGTGGCGTAACCATTTCCTCTCCTGCTTGCTTGAATCATTCGCTTGGTGTCGTATCGAGGAACGAATTAAGTTTCGTCCGCATACCAAATGAAATAACGAGTCAGGAAGTTGCCGAGGTTATGTCTAAAGGTATACAGAACTCATTTAGGAATGTACGAAGCATTAAGAAAATTGGGAAGGCACTGGACCGTAAAGTTTATTATTATTATTATTATTATTATTATTATTATTATTATTATTATTATTATTATTATTACTAATAATAATATACCAATTTACTTTCGCAGCTGGCGATCACTGGTAGATTAATCCTTTTACGAATTACGGCGCGATAGACTGCCGCTATATAGCTCTCTGGGCGTTGGTAATTGAACGCTGATTAATTTGAATATTTTATATATAAGCATTCCTTCTGCTCTACAATTTAACGTCGATGCATGATTACACAGTAATTTGCCTCGGCGGAAATGCTTACCTAGTTGGATTATGGTGTCTTGTCGCCTTAAATGGCCTTCGAAATGTTGCTGTCGGCAGGGAGCGTCCAGGAGAAGATCTGTCAAACGCTAATATGGACGCGCTACCGGGCTACACCAGCTATACACTCCTGCCCGGATTAGGAGGACCGGGAGTGGGTGGGCTGCAGTCGAAACCTGACACGGTTAAGCAGGGGCGGAGACGAGTCCAAAGGGGAAATTTAGAGAACAGAAGAATTCTTCTAATATGGTTACGGATCCCTTGCGCGTTTTTTGAATAACGCGTTGGTGAGATATTTATCGATTAAATTTTTTCCCATTATCTGTAAGGAAATGGGCGATTAATTTTTCTCGCGATATCTGTAAGGAAATGGAGAGACGTGGGTATGTTAACAAATAGAACACTGCCGTAGATCTGTAGTGGAGAGCTTTGAATAAAAGAGATGGAGACATGGATATGTTAACAAATAGAACACTGTGTTAGCTCTGTAGTGGAGAGCTTTCAATAAATTAAGTAACAGGTTATTCACACTATGCTTAAAGTGGAAAGGCATTATTTCATAGTATCAGAAAATACTTTTGAAGTTTAAATTATGTATCGTTCAAGTGTTAAGCCCCACTATCCCTAGGGAGTAACTAAGTTTACCTTCCCTGACCAGGTTTCGAACCCATTCTTAGTGACACACCATCGTATACAGATATCCCCGCGTTACACAAAGTGAGCTATCGTTGTGAGGGGGGGTTGGTTTCGATGCTAAGTATACAGAACCCTAATTCGACAAGAATATGTAAAACATTCGAACTCAAATCATATCTCACTTGGTGGCTGAGCGTATTAAGCCATTGTGTCCCATGTGTTGTCATTAAAGATTTGGCGTGGGTTCGCATCCAGGTCAAGGTAACGGCACCTATACAGTATATATAATTCCCTTTTGTTGGAAGTTATTCCTAAACAATAGTTCATTCGATTTTAAGAGGTTGTTTGCCAACCTTGTGACCTGGAATCTAGCAGCCAACCTGAAACGTCTTATAAGAGAAAACCATACTTAATTGTATCGCGTTGATACTCGTTACTTTCATGATAGCGTTCATTACCAGTATTCATACCTTCGTTTTCCCTTTTGTATTTAGCCTCATTACATCCGCCAGCAGATGCAGTGTATTATTGTATTAATAAATCAGTATCTGTTTTATGTATGCAAGTGATTGTCTCTTTACCTACAAGATATCTCAAAAACTGACTGGTGAATTTCAATGAAGTTCAGTGGAGGAAGGGCATTTGCGAAAATGAAGGTTTTGCCTCTGTCCGATTTTTTTTTTTTTGTTTGTTTGTGGGTTTTCTGGATTATACAAATGAAAATTTTTATCAAAAGGTGACCTTCCACTAGGAGCGAGTGATTAAACTTTGGGAGAGATAGGAATGTAACTTTTGCGGAGAAAGGGATGGCTCGAAGTTGGCCCAGGTCTACGTGGACACCATGTGTGGCAGACATGGGCATGATTATGATTACTGATAAAAAAAATCATAATCCATAGCTCTGATTACCTAATCATAATCAGATCATAATAAAGAATTATATAACTCGTGCAATCATAATCAAATCGTATTAAAAGAATTACTCTGCAGCGATAATCATAATCAAATCATAATAAAAAATTACTCTGCAGCGATAATCATAATCAAATCATAATAAAAAATTACTCTGCAGCGGTAATCATAATCAAATCATAATAAAAAATTACTCCGCAGCGGTAATCATAATCAAATCATAATAAAAAATTACTCTGCAGCGATAATCATAATCAAATCATAATAAAAAATTACTCTGCAGCGATAATCATAATCAAATCATAATAAAAAATTAATCTGCAACGATAATCATAGTCAAATCATAATAAAAAATTACTCTGCAGCGATAATCATAATCAAATCATAATAAAAAATTACTCTGCAGCGATAATCATATTCAAATCATAATAAAAAATTACTCTGCAGCGATAATCATAATCAAATCATAATAAAAAAATTACTCTGCAACGATAATCATAGACAAATCATTATAAAAAATTACTCTGCAGCAATAATCATAATCAAATCATAATAGAAAAATTACTCTGCAACGATAATCATAATCAAATCATAATTAAAAATTACTCTGCAGCGATAATCATAATCAAATCATAATAAAAAATTACTCTGCAGTAATAATCATAATCAAATCATAATAAAAAATTTCTCTGCAGCGATAATGATAATCCAGTCATAATAAAAATTTCTCTGCAGCGATAATCATAAACAAATCATAATAAAAATTACTGCAGCAATAATCATAATCAAATCATAATAAAAAATTTCTCTGCAGCGATAATGATAATCCAGTCATAATAAAAAATTTCTCTGCAGCGATAATCATGATCAAATCATAATAAAAAATTACTCTGCAGCAATAATCATAATCAAATCATAATAAAAACTTACTCTGCAACAATAATCATAATCAAATCATAATAAAAAAATTTCTCTGCAGCGGTAATGATAATCCAATTATAATAAAAAATTTCTCTGCAGCGATAATCATGATCAAATCATAATAAAAAATTACTCTGCAGCAACAATCATAATCAAATCATAATCATATTTTTCTTGACAACAATCAGTGATTGGAATGTGACTATTGTGATTATTTCTTTGTAATTTCCATGAAGCACTTCGCTTCGTGTGGCCTGCGTGGTGCTATAGGTTAGGCTGGCTAAAATACATCCCTGTAATTAACAACCTTTACTCACCCATGGCGGAGGTTTGGTCTTCGAATGTTTAGATCTTGAGGTGGACCCACGATTTTTTATTTATTTATTTATTTATTTTTTGTCGTTCACAAAATAATGCTAAAACTTAATAATAAATCAAAGTCTATGCAGGAGGGGATATAGGTAGACGCATAGACGCTCGGACGCCGATTCCTGGTGATTTTTCATTTTCGGTAATGTCGTAGGTGATCGGATTTTTTTGTTTTTGTTTTTTTGTTTTTGTGCTGTATTCTTAAAGTTAGATCCAAGATGAACTAACTAGATTTTGTGGATGATAAATTCCTTTGGCGTTATGGGAAATATTGTTTAAATTTACGAAATGAAGTTCACTTTATGTCGAAGTACTTAGATCTTGCTAGAAATTATAATTTTCTAATGAAGTTTTCGAAAACTTAGATCCAAGATGAACTAACCAGATTTTGCAGACGATAAATTCCTTTGGCGTTATGGGAAATATTGTTTAAATTTACGAAATGAAGTTCACTTTATTGATGTCGAAGTAATTAGATCTTGCCAGAAACTATAATTTTCTAATGAAGTTTCGAAAACATAGGTCCAAGATGAATTAACTAGATTTTGCAGATGATAAATTCCTTTGGCGTTATGGGAAATATTGTTTGAATTTACGAAATGAAGTTCACTTTATTCGTGTCGAAGTAATTAGATCTTGCTAGAAATTATAATTTTACCAATGAAGTTTTCACCGTAAGTTCTTTATAAAAGAATTGCAACGAATGAATCATAGCGATTACCTCGAAGACATATAAATCTCCAAATGCGGCCATTTCACACATTCAGGTTATAACGATGTGGACCTCACAGTGCAGATCCATTCTGGAGTGCCATAAACTGACTGTTAACTTCTAGTTACCAAAAATGTATTCATATTAAATGTCATGTAGTCTCAGTCTAAAACGATGGGCTTGCGTGTTTCGCGACGATTTGGCACAGTTTGAGACAATAATAACAGGCGCACATTAGATTGATACGATTTCCAGACGGTCGCCGTGTAGAAGGATGTGATTGCTTAGCAGAAGAGTTATTGCGTTGCTTCGTCGGTGGCCAAAGATGTTATGACGCCAGTTCCATGTATTTAATCATATTCAGCTAGTTGCGACGCCTAACATTTTGACCCAAGTGCCCAAACTAATGTCCACTGAGGGAGGCTTGTCATTGCGTTTACGTAAGCTTAAAAAGTCTTTCTTCGGATTTTAAATTCTGGGGTGCATATTACTGCTTGAAATTAAATGTCTCTTTCCTGCTTATTCTTCATCATTTAGCTTCCTTTTTTTTTTTGGCGTTTCATCTTTACTTCTTCGCACAAATTGGCAGATCATTATTTTTTAAGGGGGAAATCCCTCGTATTTTCTGTGTCCTGCATTTAAAATGGCATTTGTCCTTTAATATTTTTCCTAGAAACAAAATGTTTATTTAAAGTATTTCACCATATAATTACCTGTTTCAAGATAAAGGTCAACAGCATTGGTAATATCCTGGACACAAGGTCAACAGCATTGGTAATATCCTGGACACAAATCACAATTGTCTAAATGAAACTAATTAGAAAAATCCAAAATTATTCAATTTCACACTGTGCTTGTGTATGTTGAAATAATAATAATAATAATAATAATAATAATAATAATAATAATAATAATAATAATAATAATAATAATAATAATAATAATAGCAAAAGTCCCTGTAATGAAATTACATTCAGAAAAACCACTCCCACGCCCGAGGTAAATTTTAAATGTTAACATACGCTTTGTACGGTCATGGAATGGAATTAGAATTCAAATGAGAATATATTTGTATAACATTATATTTGTTCTTTGAGCCGAGTTATGAGCTTTCATTCCGAAAACATCGATCACTGAATAGGAATATTCTGTAGAGTATGTAAAAGAGCAGTTTAATTTTTTGCCAATGTAAGAAACAGGAGATCAGCGCCTGCCCTATGAACCTACAGTAGCCCAGGAGGACTTTAACTTCAACTTCATTATTAATAACAGTGTTTCGAGACGAAAAGAGGGAGCAGATCTTGTACCACAGAAAATGGGAAGGGAACATAAAACATTTATTACAGATATATATAAGCGAAAGCTTACGCGGAGTCCGCCCAAAATGAGAATGAAGACAGTGTTACGGCAAATGGAGTTGATGAGAATTACGGAAGGGTAGAGTCGGAGACGACAGTGGCCAACAAGGACTTTGATTGAGCAAAGGAGAAGGGACGCAAGTGCATATTAATTAAGTGGAAGGCTGCTGCATACATTGTCTTGCCCTTGGAGCACCCCTTCAAGTCGCTGCGCTGCCTCAATCTCGTCCTCTGCGTTCTGAATGCAGTCATATTTGCACCCTTTTTGGTTGCAATGAGACACCCCTCCCCTAATCCCCAACCTCTCTCTCTCTCTCTCTCTCTCTGTTCTTAGATCCCATAAATTGGCGAACTCCATAAGGGATTGTAACTTCCTGTTTCTTTATATAGATGTTGTCAGGGGTACTGTTTAGAACCCCCTGTTTCTTTCTGTAGATGTTGTCAGGGGTACTGTTTGAGATCCCCCTTTTTCTTTCCCCCCTTTTTCTTTCTATAGATGTTGTCAGGGGTACTGTTTCAGATCCCCCCGTTTCTTTCTGTAGATGTTGTCAGGGGTACTGTTTGATATCCCCCTGTTTCTTTCTGTAGATGTTGTCAGGGGTACTGTTTGAGATCCCCTGTTAGTTAGTTATAAATGATTTGTTTAACCAGACCTCTGAACTCTTTTAGGGTTCTTCTCGGGCTGGGAGAGATCCCCTGTTTCTTTCTGTAGATGTTGTCAGGGGTACTGTTTGATATCCCCTGTTTCTTTTCTGTAGATGTTGTCAGGGTACTTTGTTTGATATCCCCTGTTTCTTTCTTGTAGATGTTGTCAGGGTACTGTTTGAGATCCCCCTGTTAGTTAGTTATAAATGATTTGTTTAACCAGACCTCTGAACTCTTTTAGGGTTCTTCTCGGGCTGGGAGAGATCCCCTGTTTCTTTCTGTAGATGTTGTCAGGGGTACTGTTTGATATCCCCCTGTTTCTTTCTGTAGATGTTGTCAGGGGTACTGTTTGATATCCCCCTGTTTCTTTCTGTAGATGTTGTCAGGGGTACTGTTTGATATCCCCCTGTTTCTTTCTGTAGATGTTGTCAGGGGTACTGTTTGAGATCCCCTGTTAGTTAGTTATAAATGATTTGTTTAACCAGAACTCTTTTTAGGTTCTTCTCGGGCTGGGAGATCCTGTTTTCTTTCTGTAGATGTTGTCAGGGTACTGTTTGATATCC
This sequence comes from Macrobrachium rosenbergii, assembly GCF_040412425.1. Classification (NCBI taxonomy): domain Eukaryota; kingdom Metazoa; phylum Arthropoda; class Malacostraca; order Decapoda; family Palaemonidae; genus Macrobrachium; species Macrobrachium rosenbergii. The sequence goes on along the minus strand of NC_089791.1, from coordinate 34,324,652 downwards.
CCTGTTTCTTTCGGTAGATGTTGTCAGGGTACTGTTTGAGATCCCCTGTTAGTTAGTTATAAATGATTTGTTTAACCAGACCTCTGAACTCTTTTTAGGGTTCTTCTCCGGGCTGGGAGAGATCCCCTGTTTCTTTCTGTAGATGTTGTCAGGGGGCTGTTTGATATCCCCTGTTTCTTTCTGTAGATGTTGTCAGGGTGCTGTTTGATATCCCCTGTTTCTTTCTGTAGATGTTGTCAGGGTACTGTTTGATATCCCCTGTTTTCTTTCTGTAGATGTTGTCAGGGGTGCTGTTTGATATCCCCTGTTTCTTTCTGTAGATGTTGTCAGGGTACTGTTTGATATCCCGTGTTTCTTTCTGTAGATGTTGTCAGGGTTACTGTTTGATATCCCCTGTTTCTTTCTGTAGATGTTGTCAGGGTACTGTTTCAGATCCCCTTTTTCTTTCCCCCTTTTCTTTCTATAGATGTTGTCAGGGGTACTGTTTAGATCCCCCGTTTCTTTCTGTAGATGTTGTCAGGGTACTGTTTGATATCCCTCTGTTTCTTTCTGTAGATGTTGTCAGGGGGTACTGTTTGATATCCCCTGTTTCTTTCTGTAGATGTTGTTGACTGTTTGATATCCCCCGTTTCTTTCTGTAGATGTTGTCAGGGTACTGGTTTGATATCCCTCTGTTTCTTTCTGTAGATGTTGTCAGGGATACTGTTTTGAGATCCCCTGTTTCTTTCTGTAGATGTTGTCAAAATCCCCGTTTCTTTCTGTAGATGTTGTCAGGGGTACTGTTTGATATCCCCCTGTTTCTCTCTATAGATGTTGTCAAGGGGTATTGTTTGAGATAATCCTTTTTCTTTCTCTAGATGTTGTCAGTGCTACTGTTTGAGATCCCCCTTTTTCTTTCTATAGATGTCAGAGGTACTGTTTGACATCCCCTGTTTCTTTCTGTAGATGTTGTCAGAGGTACTGTTTGAGATCCCCCTTCTTTCTTTCTATAGATGTTGTCAGGGGTACTGTTTGAGATCCCCCTTTTTCTTTCTGTAGATGTTGTCAGGGGTACTGTTTGATATCCCCGTTGCAAAGAAATTCACAGATAAAATAGAAAAGCATTTCGTCACCTCATTGCCCTCGGAAATAAATCCGAGAGCTCCCTTTATCGTCCACCTAATCGAACCTCTTCCGAAGCATTCAGGGCCTTTCTTAGTTTTCCACAGACGTAAGAGAAGCCGGGCTATCGCGCGTTTCCCCCGGAATGCCAGGCTGATTTCCACTCCTTTGCCATCTAATAATACTGTGATTACTGCTGTCACGACTGCTATTAACTCGGCCAGACCGCCTCCACCACCACAACCACCTCCAACTTTTCCACTGTCATCAAGGAAGGCAGGCGGGCGGGCAGGCTGGCAGGCAGGCAGCTAGGGGCGAGATGGCGGAGGAGGAACAACACAGTCTTCAGAACCGGTTTTAATCCCATTATTTTTTCTGACGCCTCTTTGGCTCAAATTTTTGCCGGAGGCTGTGTTAAAAGGTAGGGTTGCATACCGGAATGTGAAATGGGTGCACGAGAGAGAGAGAGAGAGAGAGAGAGAGAGAGAGAGAGAGAGAGAGAGAGAGAGAGAGAAGGGGGTTGTTCAATAAAAAGGATGCCTGTTGGAGTGAAAACTGGAGAGGGAAGTGGGGAGAGAAAGTACGTGATGTGAATTTTTGAAAAAATATAGGGGTGATTTGAATATGTATATAATTATATATATATATATATATATATATGCATATGTATATATATATATATATATATATATATATATATATATATATATGTATATATATATATATATATGTATATATATATATATATATATATATATATATATATATATATATATATATATATATATATACATATATATTATGAAGTTTAATTTTGTTAAACCCCAAAATATCTGAGACGACACTTGATATTAAAAGGCAGCAAAATTAGTGGTGTATTATACAAGGTTTAATACGAATATTTGGTGGAACAAAAGCATTGTTTCTTATTTACGTTTTGATTTAGAAGATGATGAAGTCCAAGAATCTTCCTTAGCATCTAGAATATGTGTTTTCGAAATTAGCATTGTTATCCACGCGTATGTAGATAGCAGTTTTTAAAGGAGTTTTATTCAAATAGCCACGCGTATGTAGCAAGCATTTCTCAAGGGAATTTTTTCAAAATGTAAAATCTAAGGTTCGAAGACATGACTAATCTACTGCTTAAGACTGATATGACAGTATTATTATTATTATTATTATTATTATTATTATTATTATTATTATTATTACTGACTAATAACCATAAAACTGTTCAGAGGAAGGTTACATTTTTATTTTGTATACCACTGATATTCCTTGTGGTATTCTGAAACGATGTGACGTAACTCTATATGCAAAACGGTTATTTCTCGTAAAAACTACGTCCCGTTTCACGACTGATGTATAGAAATGTTCTGTGTCTAAAAATGTACAAAGTATAGATTTAGATATAATGGCTAATTTTAACTGGAACGACTGGGCCATCACCGAAAAAATATTGTAAGCTGACATTTAGGGCTTCAGTCTATAGTCTATATCCAGACTGCTTCAGATATCAGTATGTCAGCAGCACTGGACCGATAATAATGACGATTTTAATTTCTGATAGAGTGTCTATATATCTAGTGGACTGGTCAATATTTTGCCGCTTGAGCGTGAATAATCCCACTCAGTTTCCTGTCATGGCGAGGTGTCGGTCTTTGATGTTCATTAATGAGTTATTGTGTATCGAATGTGAGGAAGCTGGTGTCCAGTGAAACTTGAAGCTCTGTAAGTTAATTATTTATTGTACTAGATCTAATCAGAGCTTAATTTCCCGCCCGATTGTAGTTACGCTTGAATGCTTACCATAGGTGACTATATTGGATTCATGTTGACTGTATGAATATTGTGTTGCCAGTGACTGACGTTTTCTGTCGTTATTATTATTATTATTATTATTATTATTATTATTATTATTATTATTATTATTATTATTATTATTATTCTGTTGAAACATTTATTACTTTAATTTTCGCTGAGAAAAATGAATGTAGAGCATAAGTTTTTTTTTTTTTTTTTTTTTTTATACCTCGGCTGTTGGCTGGAAACATTTTATTTTCTCAGTACGATTCTGGAATAACCTCAGTCTTACATAAATGCATTAGACTGACGAGTTATCCCCTGCCCTGGATTAACTATATTTTATACCTGACCTGTCCAGATACACACACACACGTGCAAGACATGCATTTTTACTTGAAAGAGATTTCTATATATGCAGGCAAATATTATTTTCGAGTCAGCCTTTTAAAGAATATAAGCGTTGCGAACGGCAGACTGTATCCTATTTCGGTATTTAAAATTTTTTTTTTTGTAAATGGGAATTCAAAAACTAAGCCTCGATATGAAATGGTAAACTCATGTGTGATATGACACTCTGTGGGAGATTTCCTTCAAATCGTTCGTGTATATTTTGTTGTTTGTTTATTTTTTGTTATATATAGAATTATCGAAATGAAATAAATGTGGGAGAGGTAAAACGCACCGCTACGGTTTTTTTTTTTTTTTTTTTTGAGTGGTGCGCGGAATGGTACCGCACTTTGATCAGCAATATTTTTTTCCTTTTTATGGGGTGAATACAAATTCGCATCGGTTGTGTAATGTAACATACATCCATACACAGGTTTACAAACTTCTGATCTCTCTCTCTCTCTCTCTCTCTCTCTCTCTCTCTCTCTCTCTCTCTATATATATATATATATATATATATATATATTTTACATTATATATATATATATATATATATATATATATATATATAATATAAATATATTTATATGTATATATATATAATGTAAATATATATATATATATATCTATATATAATGTATATATGTATATATATAATATATATATATAAATTTATATATATATATATATATACATATATTATATATATACATATATATATATATATATATATATATATATATATATATATATATATATATATATATATATATAAATTTATAGTTTCGAGGTAGCAGGCATCATTTTATACAAGTAATAATATATATAAAATTATATATATAAAATATGTATAAATTATATGAATACAGGATATGAGTATGGAGGCAGAGGAAGGACTAAAAATAAACAGTTATATATATGGGGACCATATATATATATATATATACATACATATTCTACTTGTCTTTGTTGGTGTGCTTCCCCTGCCTTCATTATATTGTTCTCCTGCCTGTTGTATGGAATTTGTGTGCTATATATATGTTTATTTTTAGATATCATCAACTGCTGATGTGTGTTCCAGTTCCAGAAATTAGGGTGACCAGAGTTATTATTAATTTAATGACGATGGTTCTGTGGGGGACTATTTCCGTCCCTTTATTTCAGTAAATTGTGATTCGATTCATTACGCGTTGCTCAGAGCAATGCAATGTCTTTTCGATGTGACCGATAGTTCAGTGAGTCCCCTCGTTTTCGATTAAGTCATTTGTACCGAATTGTGCATCTGTATGTGATGTTAAAGACCGCAATTTTCTTTAACTGTTATATTGCATAATGGTAAAGACATGAACTGAGGAACTTCGTGAACGTTGCGATAACGTTGCCACTTTCGTCATCGATCCGTTTTTATGACGGTTTGTGTCGTTTTCAGTAATTTTTCATTGTGTAAAAAAGTATTCTAAATTACCACCTACGCTCGTCAGCCGTATATATCTGGTAGCGTACTATGCTATTAGGTAATTTGTTTTGTCGTGGGTTTGTTGGGTTGGAAACCGCTCTTAATCGTTCCTGTTGCAGTCGGGTCTTCCTGGCGTGTCCTATAATACCAAGGGGCTGTAAGCGACTGACATTTGTTTTTTGTCAGGCCATATGAATTATGAATTTAGAAAGCGAGGGCGGGATATGTCGCTGTATCGAAGTCCTGGGTGTTTTGGGCGGTTTCTTTAGCTGCAACACCTTTCATTCCTTAAACTGTACCTCCTTTTGTATTCTCTGTCTTCCATGTTACTTTCTCAACCCTCTCCTAACAATTGATTCATAGTGCAACGGCTTTGAGGTTTTCCTCCTGTTACACCTTTCAAACCTTTTTTCTGTCAATTTCCATTTCAGCGCTGAATGACCTCATAGGTCCCAGCGCTTGGCCTTTTGGCGTAAATTCTACATTCAGTTCACAGTTGGACATAGTCGTCCACTTTCCTTTCGTGAATTAGATTTTTAACGGAATTTGCTGCAAGTAAATTTTTACGAGCTGTCACGCAAGTGTTGTTGCGACATGAGGTTATTCAAACACCGTTTAATTAGTCGATGATGAGTTTCTTAAAATCAATATTCGATTTCGGAATTCAAGTTGATTTATTATTGGTTTGTCGTTCCCCGAACACTGTCTAGTATTTTTTTTTTTCTTTTTTGTATTCGATGGACGTCTCTGTAGATGATTTTTCTTTTTTGAAATGGCAGATTTGGAAAATCACGATCACCGAATTATTTACCTGAAAGAAGTGTTGTCAAAGACACGTTGTGTTAATGATAATAATAAAAATAATTAAAAATATTCATAAATTGCGTTTAATGTTTTATGAAGACTTATTCAGTTGCTGTTGACAGAACGAAACGGTAAAAAAATATTTGGCGTTTCAGCGCTGCAGTTCATATTTGTCTTTGCTGTATGTGCATGGGATGTGTATATTCAGATTGAGAAAATTGCCTATTGTCGTGAAATAAAATGATCGTTTATATTTACTTCCTTTCGTGCAATAAAGCTGCTATAAATAGAAACAAACTGGGAGGAAACGAGAATTTGTTCAGGGAAATGGTTCACAATTTGGATACTTGTTCCTGTGTAATGGCTGGAATAAAATTACTTTTTCCTTTTTTTATACTTTTCCCGGTTTTGCTAATTTCAGGAGACTGTTGCGAACCTCGTTTTATGCTTCGCAAAATTGGTTGAAATGTTTTGTAAAATGATAATCCAAATAGAGCGTGTGTGTGTGTGAGGCTAAAACGTGCGTGGAATTTATGGTCGTGTGTTTGAAATCGCATAAGAGTTCATTTATATCCGATTTGAATTGAAAGGATTTTACAATATTATTACGGCAGACAAGAAGCCGCACAGGGCGTTGTTCGGGGTTTGTTTATTCTGCCGCTGTGCAATTAGTAAGGTTTCGTCAGCTTTTTATTTCAAAATCATGTATACCAACATTTACACGATTAAAAAAATCTCCCTTGTAGAAATTCCAGAGGGGTTTTGGATGTAAATGTTATTTGTTTTTTGTTGCATTGTGTGAATTCTTTTCCTTGCGAGTTGCATCTTAATTTCCTTTCGAAGATTGAATGTTGATATAGTTGTTTTTTTCTCCATTTTTCCGCGAATTTTGTATTTTATGTACGTCCTGTACTTTTCCACTCTCGGATTAGTTTGAATGAGCTCACCTCCAAATTCTTTGCATGCGCCGCCTGCCTGTGTGCTTTCGTATCGCGTCCGTCCTTGTTCATTTCCGTTGCATGTCAGTAACCGGAATCTATCTCTGAAAATGTCCCTAAATCATTTAGTTCCACGTATCAGCTATACGTGTGTCGGATTAAGATATTTCCGAACAGAGTAGAAAATCCTTCATGCCTTCAGTTTACGGTTGATCCGTTGGGATTTAAAAGGGATTAACCCCTTAATGCTGTTAACAAAAATTGATTTTATTTTCTGGGATTGCCGCTAACGGGGGGAAATGGAAGATTATGTAATATGTTTGTAATCTCGATATAGATCAGGGTATTTTTTTTTTTCAGTGAAATGCCCACCTGGGATCAGCATTTTTTTTTTATGCTAAAACAACGTTGTTATATTTCCATTTATTCTGGTACTGAACTGGTGTTGGGAGTTTGAAGAAATGCCAAACAACGTTGTTATATGTTCATTTATTCTGGTACTGAACTGGTGTTGGGAGTTTGAAGAAATGCCAAACAACGTTGTTGTATTTTCATTTATTCTGGTACTGAACTGGTGTTGGGAGTTTGAAGAAATGCCAAACAACGTTGTTGTATTTTCATTTATTCTGATACTGATCTGGTGTTGGGAGTTTGAAGAAATGCCAAACTCGGATCGCCTCGCACCGGCAACATGCCCGTATCCTCAAGAAGACATAAAACTCAGTAACCCGTAACTGATTGCCCTTAATAATGTGATCCGTGGCTTAGTCATTTCATTGAAACAGGCAAATCGTGGTTTTATTAAGTCATCGAGTCTATTGATCCCCCATTTGGGAGCGAACCCCTGTTATTTGGTCGTCAGGGTCGTCTTGGGTCAGAGATTACTCGATGAGCATCTGCGCCGTACTCATCATAATTGCCAGGAAAAATATTAGGTCAGTGTTATCGAGGGTGACGAGCGTATGCACTTCTTCTAGGGTATTTTGGGCGTGCCCAGAGGCACGGGAAGGTTTCAAATGGATCCTGTTGTCTGCTCATGAGCTTGCGCGCAAAGCACGGTTCATTATATCATATCATGTACGGTTTCATCGGCATAGCTAAAGGTCAGATGTGGCTTTTAGTAACAGAATAGGTTTGCGTATAATAGATTTTTTAATTTAAAAAGTTTTCTGAATTTCTTTTAATAAACATTCATGATTGAATGGTTAAACGGTGTCCTACGAAGGTGTTACGTTCAATGACACCGCTTCGTGGAGTAGTTTCATTCATAAGGGAGCCGCAGAGACGTGGTTAGGCTACATTGTAATGGTGTTGGCATATGGCGGCGGCATGAGGTCCCATGATGGGGTAAATATTGAATAAAGGCCTCCACGGGTTCGTTCTGTTTCGGCCTGAGATGGTCTGCTGCAAACCGACCGCCTTGTGCGTCAGACCGAGATATGTTGACACTAGGTCTTGAACTGTTGACTTTGGGTTGTACTGTGTGCATTGTTTCAACACTACAGGTGTCTGCAAGGGATTATATATCGCTGCCAATCTCTCTCCCCCTGTCTCCTTTTTCTTTATCCCTCTCCGAGTGGGAGATTTTGGACCGATTAGTGGGGAACTTCAAATTTCTCCCTTTTGTAGCCACCCGTCGACTCCAGAAATAATTCAGGGCGCTTTTTCCGCGGCTCGTGTCTGAAAGGCTTCGTCTGTGTGTGACAAGTCTTAGCAGTCACGAATGTTCCTGATTTCTAAGTGCTTTAATAAGAGGTAGCGAATAACTAAGCAATAGTTTATGAACAGAAGCAGTGTCATCTTTTGTCACTGGATCAACCTGGTATAATTTGCACTGTACAAAAGCGTTTGCAGTGACAGACACACACGCAAACTCACGAGTCGAGTATTGGTGTCATGGCGGCGCCTATTAGCTGTTGTTAATAACATTAGGGAGACCGCTTTCGGTAATTTGAAAAGAATCGGAGTGTTACAAATGGACAGAATTTGGCGTGGAAAAATGAAATATGATATCGCTGGTGCCTGATTTTCGATATTTGATATTTGTGCAGTCGCCAATAAAAATGTCACTTCGGCCGTTATGATGAAGAGTTTTGATTGAAGTTCGCACGCAAGCCGATTGAAGCAAAGATAAACTGGGCGATTCAGGTGATGAGTGGACGCCATTTCGGTCCGGTTTTGACATTCGCATGAGAATTGTTATAGTAGCCAGACACTGCTTTCGGGTTCAGGTCGTTGCATCGAGGCTTTTGCTTGCTGTTTGGTTTGCCCATTGACGAGATAAAGGCTGTTTTCATGAATTATGCACTTTTCTTGAAGCGCTTACCGAGGGTTTGATACAATCTAGACCAGCCAAAGGTATTCATTTTTACGTATCATGTCACTAGTTTGCCCCCAGTTACCGGTTACTAGTTTCCTAACACCATGGCAACTACTCTGTTGTTGATCACGTTTAAATGATGGCAAAACACTCAAGTTTTGTTCCTGCCTTGCCAATAGATATCCTCTAATTTCCTCAAGAATTTTACTTATCTGAAGATAATTTCGTTTCAATTCGAAATGCGGGTATTGTTTAGCGTCTAACTTTCATTCCATCATTTTTGGAGGGCTCTCACCACGATCTTATCTCTAATGAAGTATAGAATTATTTTCTTAGTTCCTTAGGTAAGCAGGTTGCGAGGTCGGTAACCCCGGTCATCGATTGTTTCGCTAAACATTCCAGATGAAAATATAATTAATTTTGTTCGATGAAGTGGTTGAAACCTGTCTTGGACAGCTGATTTTGCTGAACATATTATGTAGGCTGTTTTAAAATTTCTCTTCATTTTCTTTCCTTCATGCGTATACATAAATTATTTTGATATGTTATTTGATATATTACATATATTACTTTGATATATAACATTTTAACATTTCAGTACCTCGTTATTGACGTCCCAAGGTGAAATAGTTACATGTCATGAAAGCGGGAAGATTTATCAGTGCAACTGTCTAAACGTTGGAATTTCTGCTTTCGGATAAACTTCAAGTTTTCGAATGTCCGGAAATTTTTAACTTTGAATTTTAATGTTTAATCTCGAAGGTTTAAAATTTAAAATTAATGGAGATTCGCAATTCTCGTAGATCATACAAAAAAGTAAAGTTTATATGAAATAGAGAGTTTAACCTGTAGACAACCGCACTTCCTTTTTTCCTAATCAGTTTTCCCGTTTTGTGACATATGACGATTTCACCTTAAGCTGTCTATAGCGTGGAATAAGAAATATTAAAAAAAATAATTATGTATACGCAATAAGAAGAGGAAATGAGGATATACTTTGAAAACAACATACATAGTATATTAAAAATCGCCAGCCCTCCAAGGCATGTTTCAATCACTTCAACAAACAAAATCTTAGATTTTTATCTGGAATGTGTAGCGAAAAATCGATGACTGGGCGTTTAAAAATTTATCTTAGCCATAAGTGACATCGCTGAGATTAGAGTAATGAGAAGGTTCTTATATTTAAAGTAGGTTATTAAAAATATACCAGTGGCAATCATTCCATTTTAACTACGCTGGACTTAAGAACTGATTATGAATCCGTATCAGTATTTTTAAATCATGGATGTATATTTTTTTTTTTATAAAAGCGATATACCAATATTACACAGACTTAGGTATTACGCTCGATTATTTTATAATCTATGACCTGGGGTAGTCTTGCATTTATCATTTCTATTGCCAGATTGCATATACTGTTGAAGCGTCTCCTTACCTTTTCGTTAAGGCATGCATCTTAACTGTAATCGTAATGATAATGAAAATGGTAGTATTGGCGTTGTTACAGGTAACGATAGCGTCATTATTACGATTATTGAAGAGTATCAAGAACAGTCACGCTCTTTAAATATAATAGCAGAGTGACGCCCCTTTATCTGTGTTAAATCTTGGTATATTGTTAGAAATGCCCTCAAACTTATGTGGTTTAGTATTATTATTATTATTATTATTATTATTATTATTATTATTATTATTATTATTATTATTGTTGTTTATGAAGGTAGGAGACCCTCTCTCAAGCATGGTTTGTTAAAGAGAATGGCAGTATCAGTGGAATTGATTTTATATATGGTCTTCTCAATTCTTATTATATTCATCATTATTATTATTATTATTATTATTATTATTATTATTATTATTATTATTATTATTATTATTATTATTATTGGTAGCTGCAGTAGTATGAGGAGGATTAAGAAGAACTAAACTTCCTGAGGGAATTCCTGAACTCGGGTAATATAAATGTCAAGCCAGTGATTCTTAGACAACGTTGATTGCTTTTATTCCGCAGTCGGTTTGCTTTTAGGAAAGTAAATCAACTAATTTTGTTTTTCGTCAACATATGTTCAGGTATCAAGAGCATTCGAGGACTGATGTCGTTTGTTTACTTGAAATGAAAATGAAATATTGGTTTAACAAGTTTTTTTTTTTTTTAACTTGAAATGAATGTTAGGGGATTCTGAGTTGAGGCTTTATCTCGTAAAGGTATTAACGTGGTTCTTTTATTCTTGTATTGGATGATTTCGGCTGAAAGGGTGAGGTTTAATGCTGGGAGCATAATGGATAATGTTAACGAACGCTTGAATCTCCGTATGAAATAACATTAATGTTCTGGTTTCAACTTCGCCTTTATTTATATCATTGCCTAGACGCCCAGTTTGTTCATAAAATTATATCAGGCTTGATAATAAAAATGATTTATTTATTTCGTCGTCATTATTATCGCCTCCAACGGCGCGTGACGTCAAGGGCCATTTATTTATTTATTTATTTATTTATATTTCTTGAACAGCTGATCCTAATCTCAAGTATATTGACGAGAGCAGTGGGGTAAGGAATGACTCACAGATTCCCAAGAACTCTCCTGTCGCCTTCCCCTCCCTCCGACTCCATTTGAAAGAGCCATTTCCAGAGTGCCAGTCACTTATCCCCCTAGATAACTGGGCGGAAGTCCCCATTCTCCCTTTATGTGCCTTGCCGTGTAAGTTGACATCAACTTGCCCACAATCTCGAGGGCTGCTTGTGAAGATCCGTGGCAGCACGTCACTCACCGGACGCACAGAGGGAGTCTTTGTAGTTCTCCTTTGAATCGGTTACTGGCTTTGCTACATATAATAGTAGTGCTTCTTATTGATTTATGAAGAGATAAATCTTGTTTTTGGGGTGAACGCTTGGACCCTGCTTCATTCTATTCATTCTCTCTTCTACTCTCAGCTCTTTACGTATGTTTATATCTGTCGATGTTTGTGTTTTGTAGATTCTGAAAAGCTTTTGGGGGTATTCACTTAACGGGTTATCGAATATGGTGAAATGTGAGATTCGTCATAAGTCTGTAATATTACGAAATTGCATTAGGTAAGTCTTTGTAAAGTAATGGTTGATGTAAAATTGAGAGATCCATTGCAACTCAGGACTGGTGTGAATCACGGTCGGATTCTCGCTTTTGTCGTTTTTTTAGTATGAATTTTGTTATGCAAACTATTGGCGACGAAACAACTGTACTGTAGGTATTAACTGAAAGCGACGAGAGGCTACCAATTCTTGACCATACTGACTTAATAGTGATGTTCAGACTTCTTGAGGAATTGCAGCTGGTATTGTAGGTGATAGTAGTTGATTGTTTTATTTTTTTTTTTGTGGGAGGGGGAGGGAGGCAAAGTAGAACTTGTTAACCAGTCTAAAAACCGAATGATTATTATGAGCATATAGAACCTAAGGGGCTGTTTTATTGGTGACAGTAAAAATTGCTTGAAAGATTTGGTCAATTACTATAATCGCCTCAGAAGAGAAAAATTGAAAATGCGGATTTGAGGGCAGGCACAGGCAGTTGGTATGTCCACACTGACGTGGAATAGTTATACCTGTCAGCATACACTAAGAGGAGTTTATGACTTATGGCTAAGAGGTCCGGTACAGCTTAGTTGCTTTGACGGAGAGGAAGTAGGTAGGGATAGACCAATGAAGACGTCTAAGAAGAATGAAGGTAGAGAAGAGAGGATCCCCATGCATCCCGTGGGTGTCGCGAGCGTTGATACATATATATATATATATATATATATATATATATATATATATATATATATATATATATATATATATAGTTAGATAGATAGATAAGCAGCATAGGGATATAGATGCGAATGAAGATGTACCGGTAAATGATGGCACGTATGCCAAAAGACAAATTCAGCGATCCATGATCGAACCGAGTGGTCGTATGTTGCCAGTATTTGAATTAATTGCGTTTTCTCATCTTTCTTGACGCACTTATGTCCTGCATATGAGACTAACCGATTTATCGCCAGCGCTTCAAGTAATGGATTTCTGTAGTATAGTGGGTCTACCAATCATTCCTTTATAATCAGTGTATATACTGCAGTATTTTCTTACCTGCTCTGGAACCTTATCCAGACACATTACAACACCCACGACAATGGTAACTACTCGGAGTGACATGGCTTTAGCTTCAATGGAACTCTTGCAGCGTTGCTCGAAATGCCCCTGAGGGCTGTTGTGGTATTCGCTAGAGAAATCTTTTCTACGTTTTTATTGCGTGTTATCTGCTTACATTAGTGAATGTATGATTATGCGCAATCCCGCATCGATCGTTAACCCGTAGCGGGTAGTACCGTCAGGGCACCTCACTTGTGGCGCTGTAGGCATTAATTAAGGGTCTTTGCAGCGTCTCTTCGGCCCCTAGCTGCAACCTCTTTCATTCCGTTTACTGTACCTCCGTTCATATTTTCTTTCTTCCATCTGATTTTCCACACTCTCAAATAATTTTTCCATAGTGCAACTGCTGTGAGGTTTTCCTCCTGTTACACCTTTCAAACCCTCTCACTGTCAATTTCCATTTCAGCGCTGAATGACCTCATAGGTCCCAGTGCTTGGCCTTTGGCCTAAATTCCATATTCTGTTCTGTTCTGTTACAAGAAAATGAAGTCTTACAATTCGAATTTTGTGAACGTGTCTATAAGGGCCTTTGTGCCATTCATGCGGCACACATGGAATGAATACATTGAAATGAGTGGACGAAAAGGTCAGCTGAGTGAAATCAGATCATTTTACCATAAGGTACCTCTTTAGTGATTTAGGTTATGGTTAAGTCACACCTCATTATTATTTTCGAATGGGGTAAAATGTTACCCAATACAGTCTCCTCCGGAACATTTCTGTCTTGGATTTTCATTTCTTGGGAGAGCGTAATAATGATGCTAATAGGGAATGAAA
>NC_089791.1:34263387-34305887 GCF_040412425.1 Macrobrachium rosenbergii | reverse complement strand
TCATAACACTAAAGGGATCTTTTTGCCACGCTGCGGCGACTGGAGAGAGAAAAGACCCGCCCTAGATCCGAAAAAAAAAAAAAAAAATAGTATTTGTTCTCCAACTAAAGCTATAAAAAGGGACAAAAGACATTATTGCCAGAATTACTTACGGCTCCGCTATCGTGCTGCCACCTGTCCACACTTACGGGATATGTTCTGTGTAGGTTCTCAGACGCGAAAATATAGACGAGGCGTATTTATGAGAAAAGGGAAGTGTGTCACATAAAATGTGCTACCCTCAGGAAAACCAATATGCCCGCAAATCACTGATTCTGAATACATACACCTCCGTCCATCATGCCGTAATGTTTATGAGCGCTGTATATGTGGCAAATGGCTGATATCCGAATCAGCTCGTTGGCCTGGAAGGAAGGAGCGAAGGACAAAGACCCTCTCCGGAGCATTGACATGCTAGACATCGGAGATTAAATAATTCAAAACGCCGCACGCCATTGCCCATTAGATTACCCATGATTCATTGGCGCTGATAGCTACATGTCAGCTGGTTGAGGTTATTTATCTCTGCTATTATAATCGGAGTTGATGTCTGTGTTAAAGCACACTGGCAGGCTCTATAGTATGCGTCAGAGTGGGATTTGCAAGAGTTTTGACCTTTGCTTTTGTCTTGTTTGTTGGGAAAACCTCAAGGCTTTCTGCCTTCTATCATGTCAGTTTGCCAGCTGGTTCTTTAGCCCAGTTTGCCGATGATTCACTAAGATCTCTCTCGATGAGCTAATTGAACAGATTGATCATAAGCTGAGTACCAGTAATGACAGCTTTGAATCCTTAGGAATGTCTAATTTGCAAAAGAAGTAGTTTTACGTTCTTTTAGGGAAGACTATTACTGGCTGCTCAGAATAGTAGACCTAGGTCTGGCATAAAGCCGACTTGATCAGACTGCAGTAGGGCCTAAACAACCGTTCATTTTTAAACCTTATATAAAAATAATGAATAGCTGTTTCGTGGATTTAGGAATCTTGCGTGTCTCTTTCTCAGTCGTTGGGATTATGCTGCATTTCGCTGCATTGGAAAGTTTTACGTCAGTTTTTCCATATGCTTTTGAACAGATCCTTTGGCTGAAATCAAGTGAGAGTTAGTTGCAGTAATAATGATTGCATTTTGCTGTTTATTTTTTATCTGCTGATGTATCCAGATACAGCTGCTTATTCATACTGAATATTACCTACCTGCCATATATATATATATATATATATATATATATATATATATATATATATATATATATATATATATAAATATATATATATGTATATATATATATATATATATATATATATATATTTATATATATATATGTATATATATATATATATGTGTGTGTGTATGTGTGTGTGTGTGTGTGTATAAATACACATACACACACATATATACAATATATATTTATAATCTATATATATGTGTATATATATATATTATATATATATATATATATATATATATATATATATATATATATATATATATATATATATATATATATATATATATATATATATATGAACGAACAAACAGTACGTATAAATGGGCAGACATTAGATAACTTCATGATAACTGTTCAAAAGAAATGCAAAGGGAAAGGTGTTAGTTAATAGGAATTAGCTCAAGACCCTCCATCATTTTTAGAAACAGCATGTTGGCAAACTTTGCCCTATAAACAGCGCATTTTCCTTTTATGAGGAGCACAGGCGCGTTCAACAGCTCTTTAGCCTTATTGGTTAAAGAAGATATTTCATTAGGATTTTTTTATTTTGAGTGTTATTTATTTCTCAGTAAGTCCTTCTAGCTTTGAACCGTCTCCGCGATTGTGTAGCCTTTTTCGTGTGTGAACCCGCCTGCGTATCATCTTGCCTTTGTGATTAAATTGATTACTTGTTTACACTTATATATATAGACTTAATGATAGAAACATTGACATAGATATGCACAGTCCTTTGACTGTACCTCCGTTCACATTTTCTTCCTTCCGTCTTGCTGTCCACCCTCTCTAATAATCGTTTCCTAGTGCAACTGCGAGGTTTACCTCCCGTCACACCTTTTCAAACCTTCTTACTTTCAATTGCTCCTTCATCGTTGAGTGACCTCATAGGTCCCAGTGCTAGGCCTTTGGCCTAAATTCTATATTGTGTTTGTCTTCTAGATATACACAGGACTTTGTTTTTCATGTTTTGTTTTTTTTTTTTTTATTCTGAGAGCTGGATATCATAATATTAGATTTTTTTATCGTGTTTTGGTGTTTTTTTTTTTTTTTCAATTTTAAGAGCTGGAGACCATAATTCCAGATTTGTGTTTCATGTTTGGTGTTTTCTTTTCAATTCTGAGAGCTGGAGACCATAATACTAGATTTATATAATAATAACACAAGTCTCTCGCATTTTCGAGAATCTCCCTGTTATTCTAATGCAGAGTTTTACACCGCTTGAAAAAACAAACATCTCATTCCGGGGGAAGTTTTATAATTAAATCACGTGTCAAGAAATCCAGAGGAAGCCGAGTCACGCGACGTGCATCCAGGCATGCTATTTGTTTATTGTACATTGCGGGTAATTGAACACCGGGGTAAAATTAGAGGCAAATGATATCTCAAGTCAAAAGGAAACGTCTCGGAAATAGAGATGACTGGCAAGCATTTGTATCTGAAATTTTAGCGTTTGCCTGAAGTATGTTCTTTCACGCTGCGCACTCTCGACTCGCTTCCTCCCTCGAAGGGTCTCTTGACTGCGGTTTCATATTTTATTATTATTATCATTATAAAACAAAACACGAGTCTTTATTCTCGGTACGTTCGGGGCTTCGGTTACCGATGATGATGACAGTATTCATAGGTAGATTGATGATGTGTGTATTTACTACATGATGTGCTGGGTAATACAAGTTCGTTTTATTTATAACCTAGATGCTTATGTAAATATAAATCTAGTTATGTGAAAACTTATTTACTGTAAATTGGCACTTGTATGCTTTCACTGTATATTTCGGACATCTAAATGTATTCGTGTATCAAGAAAAATGGAACTTATGTTTGCTGTTACGGTGTCTGTACTTCCACGCATTTACAAGAAAAGTGGCGGTATTACTTTCAATTTCTAGAGGTACTACTTCTTTTAGGGGGGGTCCTACCCCCTTCACGGGCACCCCATAGCATCCGCCTGACTTTTCATTTATTTTTCTTTTGTTTGGCTGTAAGGTTGGCTGCCCCGTCGAACTTAGGAACTTAGTTTCAAAAACAAGCGTACGTGTTCCTCCAGAATATGTGATACACTATACTTAGAAATAACATTTTATGTGCTGGTTGATCGTTTTTCCTGTGGTATCCAACGTGGTTGTTCTTCAGCAAATCAGCAGTTAAGGTATGAATGTGGCAGTGACCTTGTGTTGTCTTTTGCGCAGCCACCCCCTGTTAGGGGAAGCTACTTGATGCCATGTGTGAGGATTTCATTGGACGGGTGGGTACCGTTCTCAGCTAGCACTCTGCTGGCCCCGCGGTCGATTCTCCGCCCGGCCAATGAAGAATTATATGCATTTATTTCTGGTGATAGAAATTCGTTTCTCGCTATAATGTGGTTCGGATTCGACAATAAGCTGTAGGTCCCGTTGCTAGGTAGCTAATTGGTTCTTAGCCACGTAAAATAAATCTAATCCTTCGGGCCAGCCCTAGGAGAGCTGTTAGTCAGCTCAGTGGTCTGGTTTAACTAAGGTATACTTAATTTAATGTCTTGTGTGTGTGTTTGCGCGTTTGGTCTTTGATTTTGTCAGACTATTCTGTATGCTTCAAGACGTATACAGTGTGCAGTACAATGGGTTATGAAGGTCTGAAAATCAAATAAATGAAAAACTTGCAGGTAGCATTTTAAAATCATTGGCAATTGTCGTCTTTCTTCGAAGAGGTGCTAGGCATATTCATAACGGCTTTAATGCGCATTTACGTAATATGTATGAGAGTAATTGAGAGTAATTTTGTAATCTGATTGCGCTTAAAATAATTTTAGATACAGACTTAATTTTGAGATTTGCTCCTACTCTTAATCAAAATGGAAAAGTCGGTATGATTGATTTCTGTTACACAATATATACAATTAACAGTCGTGGTATTAGCTCGATATTTCTCTTCATCATCTATCACCTCTTTTTAAAAAAAGCCTAAAGTGGATTTAAGCGTCTGATATCCATTCTATCATCAAAAAAAAAAAAAAAAAAAAAATCTTCGCTTATGTGCGTATGGTAACGTTTGGGTTCAGACTTGAATCCATTGGGTTTATTCTAGAAATAAAAGTACTTAAGATCGACATTACCTTTCCATTACGCGGTCGTGAATTACTTAAAACGTGTTCTTATGGTTTAACAATCTTGCTTCGTTCTATTTATCGACCACTGATTCTACAAGCAATTACCATTTCTTATTCATCGGAGTGGAAGGAATTTGATGTCTTAATAATTTATAGATTGGCGCCGGGATTAGTTTGCTTACCAGAATTTTATTATAAGAGCTGTATAGGTAACGTTATTTTCAGTGGACTCGTACCAGTATAATGATTATTTGCCATTCCTCTTTATTGTTATGACTGAAACAGAATTCTGGGTATTTGATGACATGGGTATGTTTAATCGTGGCATAATTCAAGTTATGCCTGAAATAATGTGCTTTTCAACAAGTACATTATCTTCATGACGTTTCTAGTGACATCGTTGACAGAAATTTAGGGCGATTTTCTTTGGAATATAGATGAATTAATTATTACAGGACAAGTAGTTAGGCGAATGTTTGCGGTTACAGTTTATTGAATTGAACGCATTAAATCAGCTTCGTGCTCAGACGTGTATTTCCTTATTAATTATGATATCTGTTTATTATTCCTTATTATTTATTATTCCTTATTATTATTATTCCTTATTAATTGTGATATCTGTTTATTATTCCTTATTAATTACTATTCCATATTATTATTATTATTCCTTATTAATTATTATTCCATATTATTATTATTCCTTATTAATTATGATATCTGTTTATTATTCCCGTTATGCGTTGGTTCTTATTCCAGTTTAATGTTTATGGAAAATGTTCTGGATCTTTCCTAGATAGTGACCCCCCAAGGGTTTTAACCCGGTATGTATCTACCTTTGCGGCGTGTTCAGCACAGGCCCATTGGGGATGACCGTAAAAACATAAACGAAAGACTGTAAATATCATAAAGACAATGACCCCCAAGAAATATTAGTCTTAGATGACGACCCCCGAAAACCCTTGGTGGGGGTCAGGGGGTCAGTATCTAGGAAAGATCCGATGTTCCATTGCGTCTGCATAACACCCTGAAGTTTTAGTCTCATGAAAATATATTTGTTGAAAATGGTAGATCCCGGTCTTAAGCCAAAGACTGCCAAAGAATGTGAATTTCAGGCAACATTTGACAAGTTAATGTTTACCTTTTGTGCAAAACGGTGCCTTGTTCTAATGTATTTTTTTCTGAATGGGGGCCAATAATATTTTTTTTTAAATCGTAGTATACACTCTCCTTTTCTTTTCTTGCATCAAAAATTTCGAAAAGAAATTTTTGATTCATATATATCATGCATAATTCTTGGTAGTGGGAATTATATATGATAAGTGCCAGAATTCTTACCTAATCTATGCCTTTATTTTTTGATCTAGTGGAAACATTAACAAATATATATATACATACATATATATATATATATATATATATATATATATATATATATATATATATATACTCTATATATACATATATATATATATATATATATATATATATATATATATATATATATATATATATAACTATATATATGTAATAATGTGTGTGTGTGTGTGTGTACACACATACATATATATATATGTGTATATATATATATATATATATATATACATATATATATATATATATAATATGAAAGTAAATTCATGTTTGTATCAATGAGGCATATTTTTTTTAGGTACATCTGATATGCTTACAGGTTTATAATTAGAAATTAAAGATTTCTCCTCTGTGCTTGTATGTTTGCTTATACTTATATAAATATGCAGAATATTCTTGCATTTGTGGTATTTGACTTTCTCTAAGTGCATAAAAATTCTGATCATACTATTTGTAAGGTGGTAAAGTGCTAAGTTGTGTAGATAGTTTTAAAGGCAATTCTTGCATGTGTTGGAGTATTTTTGAATGCGTAAAAATCTTTTTGCTGCCTTTAGTGAAAGATATTTTCTCACGGTAATAACTTCAGAATTCGCTTTTTGTTTTTTGGGAATTTGTTCACTTATTTTTCTTAGATTTACGATGTTCGAATGATGGTTTCCATAATGTTTGGTAAAAAAAATTTTCAATTTCAGAGTTTACCATTTTGTTTCGTACACGATAGAAATTATTTTTAGATTGAAGAAGAAATTCATAGAGATTATTTTTAAAATGAAGACGAAATTTCTATGTCACCTTCCTTTTAACTTTTGCATGAAGGAAGAATGTGCTTTGCTCCCTTACCGACCTACTCGTTTGAGCAAATTGTTATGGTTTATTTGTTTATTTTATATTTATGTATTATCATTATTTTTATTGCAACGAATTTTTTCGTCCCGTGTGATCCTGTTTTATTGTAACGACTGTTTGCGTCCCGTGTGTTCCCGTTATGACCATTTCTTGGTGCAACATTGCAGGAAAAGTTCTATAAGAATCGACAGCCATTCCGATGACTAAATCATGAAAGTAGTCGATACAGTTAGTCGATCAGGGGACACATAATCATTATGCGAAGCGTCCCTGCGAATGGCGTGCCATAGTCTTTGCTTGTGAAATATGTTATTTTTTATTTAACGACTCAACGGAATTCAAATCACGTTAACTCCGCTATGCCAGGACCTTTAGGCAGCGATATCCGTCGTCAAATAAAGTTATTCGAAAGGAGAGTCACGCACCTTGGCGTTGCTGTTTGTTAAGGGGGATTCCCCAGCCAATAAGAGAGGAAGTTTGGGCCCATGGTTTTGACGCACTTGCTTTATGGAATACTAAACTTTATGGAAACTTGCGCAAAACCTCGGCCGTGGGTTACAATGAGGCCCAGTAGCCAGTGGGACCGAATGCATTTACCCCTTGTAACATTTTTTTTTAACTGTTTTGTCATTGGTGAAATGAATGTTTTTTTTTTTTTTTTTTTTTTTTTTTTTTAGCTCTGACGTGCCTGCACCGTTTACCCTCATTTTAAATAGAAAGTTCGTGTGATCGGCCACCCTTTCTGACGGCCCGGGGTAGCGATCAGCATATTGCGTTTGTTGGGGGGGAAAGTTTCGAGAAGGCTTTGCATGCCCCAGTGTCATTCGTTATTGCAATTCCTCTCATTCTCCTCCCCGTTTCCTGTAATTGTCTAATTTGACATCGACTCGTCGCTTTTTCTTTTGTAGTTCATTCCTCTTTTCTCTTTTGTTTCCATCTGGTCCGATATCTGCTTCTGTTAGTTTGCGCACTGTGTCACATTGCATAACTCCCTCTTCTACCGTCCATGAAGCGAAGATTTTTTATTTTTCAGGTACAAGCAGGCTAACTGTAGTACCTTACTCTTTGTAAATGTTATTGAAATATTGCGAATGAAAATACTTGGTGTTTTGCGGCCTGTGCTCGTTGAGGTTCTTGCAAGATACCTGTTATATCATATCGTGAGCAAACGAGTTGGAAATATCGCAGAACGTAGGCAGTATATTGGTATGAAGCATGGCTCCTTGAATCCTGGAATATTGGTGGTTGCAAGACATCTTTTATATCATATTGTAACTAAACACGTTGGAAATGTCTTCAGACAAGAAATAGTATTTTGTATAAAACGTGGCAACTTGAATCCTGGAGTATTCGTGGTTACATCCAGTGATTGTTGAGACTTGCCAGCCATCAATTCTGCCCTAAAATGGAAGACTGCAGGATCTGCAAAAATACAGAACTGAGACAAATGGTAGATACTGCAGTTTTCCCTCGCCTCACTACTGATTTTGCAGATACTGCAAATGGGATCCCCTAATTGAAGCACTGAAGTATCATTCTAAAACTGCAGTAACTTGTGAATGAGTGTTTCACGAGCCCAGTAGGTGGCATATCTCAATTTCGAAAATTTCGCACATACTGGAGTCTCCATTTTAGGGCAGAATTGTATGATATTAAAAGTAAACGAGTTGGAAATATCGCAGACTGTAATTAGTATGTTGGTATGACGCATAGCTCCTTGAATCCTAGACCATTGGTGGTACCGGACGCATTTTCCCGAGATGTAACCGAGTACCGGGACCTTTCCCTGAAAAAAGCGGGACGCCATATCTTAAAAACTAACCATAGAATTTTCTTGAAAATAATCTCATTATGTTCCTAACCTAACCTAACCCAACCCAACTTACCCTAACCTAACCTAAGGGCATAATCTTAGGAATTTGCGTACCGGACAATGTCACTTTTATGTGAATGATGATGAAGGCTGCGTTGGTGGGATGACAGAACGCGGGCCGGAGGCGACACCAACCAGCAGTTTTATGAAGAAACTTTCCTCCCGAAGATTTCTTATGTTGGCAGTCTTCTTCGGGAGGCCGCTCTCGATAAAGCTCCGAACCTGTCAGTGCGTATTTCTTTTCGAAATTTTTGATGCAAGGAAAGAAAAAGAGGGAGGGGTAGGTTCTTATAGCTTTTAATAAGCAGTTATAGAAATTTAGTGGGTATTAAAATGAGGGCTGACAATGATCCGGCCTTGTAATATTTTATCGTCTCATTTTAGGGTTTCGTAGCGTTTCGAAGTTCATAATTTTATATAATGGCCAAATTAATGTTCTTTTCTAAATGAAAATTGTATCATTTGCTTTTAAATTTAAATTGACGATTTCTTGTTTTTAACTAATCGTATATAAACATTATATATATATATATATATATATATATATATATATATATATATATATACATATATATATATATATATATATATACATATATATATATATATATATATATATATATATATATATATATATATATATATATATATATATATGTATATTAGAGGCTTTATTACCAGGGTACATTAAGGACGAAAATACACATAAAAATAAAACCAAGGTCGGGAAACAAAGGAGCAGCGTAAAGAGTGTAATATGGCTGGCAGTGTCTCTGCCCCTTTTATTGTTGTGTGAACAGTAGGTGGGGGCACTACTAGGAAAACGATGCTCTTCTGTTGTCTATTTTAAAATTTACACATAAGCATATATATATATATATATATATATATATATATATATATATATATATATAAATAATATGTATGGATACATGCTTGTATGCACTATGCACTTGTGTGCGCATACTCTCGTTTCTCGAAGTTCCTGAGGGTTATAAATTCGTGGGCGCCGCACGAAGGGAAAATCTTTGCTGGCGGGTGTTATCAAGGTTTACCTTCAGCCCACACTTCCACTCTATTTCCGCTGTTTTGTTAACGTCAAACCTCATTATTGATTATCGACTCCCTTACCTCTCGCATGATACCTCTCCGTTTTGTGGCAGCGCGAGCCAGCAGGAGTGATGGAAAATATTGGAACCTTCATTTTTACCCTTTGTACTTATAACTCTCAGAAGAAAATAGATTGGAATGGAACATGAGATATTTTCGGGAAGAACCGATATTTGGCCCTCCCCTTTGCTGGGTTAGTGGTCGAGGGTGTTTTTGTTTTTCGTATTCTGCAGTGGGGTCATTCACGGGTAAGGTTTTTCAGATTTTATTTTGAAATTTTTAATTTTAGATTTAATGTTATTGAAGTAGTATGGTGTTTATTACTTCTATAATAGTATTCTCTCTCTCTCTCTCTCTCTCTCTCTCTCTCTCTCTCTCACTGAGTTTTTATTTATACTTTTCCTCGTTACTATGTCCCTTATTTTAAAGTTCTCGAATCCATTTTGGCATCTGATGTTTAGCATTTCAGGAAACTGATCCTTAAATCTGTGACACAGTTGTAACTGTTTGGAAGGGATTTCAGGTAACTGTCGGCATAGCAGTAAACATTTTAAGAAGTCATTGCAATCCTTAGGAATTCCTCAAAAAATTTCATTTAGATTTTTTAAAGAACTATTAGAAGGGTCTCTGAAGTAGTTTAAAGAGGAGTTTCCTGTGAAATTTTAAGATGAGTTTTGAAGGAGTCTATAAGAAATTTGAAAATGTCTCAAAGGAACTATTTAGAAGAACCTTTCAAACTTTGTGAAAAATAATCTATACGTGGAGCCTTCTTGAAAACTAAGAAACTTATAAGAAGACTTTCCTTGGAACCTTCAAGAAGAGTCTCTGCGGAGCTTGAAAAAAAAGTTCCCGAAACAAGAAATGTATAAGAAGATATTCCTAGGAACCTTCAAGAAGTGTCTTCAAGGACCTTGAAAGAGTCTCCAGAGAAGTAAGATTTTAAAGGGTCTCTAAAATGTCTCCCCATAAACATTTGGAGTAATAATCCATTAGTAGGATTCTCATGAAGAGACGTGAGGTTTCTTGAGGGGAGATTAAGGTGTCTCTCATGAAATCTTGAAAATTTTTGAAGGAACTTTAAAGACAATTTTCTAAGGAACCCTTCAAAAGTTTTCAAGAATCTTTATAGAGGAGTGTCTGGAAAATTTTAAAGAATATCCGTATAAAATTTTTAAAAGACTTTCCAATAAACTTAGTGGAGAACCTCAAAGTAGCGTGGAAAAAGATTGAAAGTTTTCAAATAAGCTTAGTGAAAAACATAAAAATAGCTGCAAAAAAGACTCAAGACTTTCAAATAAGCTTAGTGAAAAACATCAGAATAACTTTCAAAAAGATTTCCCATGAGACTTCAAATCCGATTCTCTCGATAATCTTTCCAAAAGTCTCTAGGGAACTTATGCTTATGATTCACGTAAAAATAAGAAAAATAAAAATTTGTTCATAGAAAGTCTAAGGCAGTCCCCATTGCAGTCATGAATAAATCATTTTTATGGGCCTCTTAAAGGATTCTTAAGAAATTCTGTAAGATGAGCTGTAGCAACTGTTCAAAAGAATGCTTAACAAACTAGAAAAAACGAATCTAAAGAGAACGCCGCCACGTGTTGTTAGTTGGAATGGCTTCATTAAATGTAGGTAAGAAAAATGCAAAGTGAAGTTATATATAGCAAAATTTAATTTGCGAATTAACCTTCAATGATACAAATATTAATGTTCTATCCGGCTTTGTCTGTCCGTCCTCACTTTTTCTGTCCACCCTCAGATCTTAAAAACTACTGAGGCTAGAGGGCTGCAAATTGGTATGTTGATCATCCACCCTCCAAACATCAAACATACCAAATTGCAGCACTCTAGCCTCAGTAGTTTTGTTTTATTTAAGGTTAAAGTTAGCCATAATCGTGCTTCTGGCAACGTTATAGGGCAGGTCACCACCAGGCCATAGTTAAAGGTTAATGGGCCGCGACTCTACAGCATTATACCGAGACCACCGAAAGATAGATCTATTTTCGGTGGCCTTGATTATACGCTGCACAGAAAACTCGATTGCGCCGAGAAAACTTCTGTGCGTTTTTTAGTTTTTTTTCTTTTTTTTTGTAATTTATTTTGGCCCTTATCTTTATTACCCGAAATTGCATTAATGCATGTTCTCAAGCCTTGCAAGCGGTGCTCCGGGAAACTTACGCAGAGCCATCTATCAGGTTCATCGGGCATCGTTAAGGGGAAGAGTGGTTGTTAAAGTTGATTCTGAGTTGTGCCATATCGTTTCTTCTCCAAGAACGGTTTTGATTTCCAGGCCATGAAACGCCTTTCGTGCCGCAAAACGTTCATGAAAATATCTTCATTAGAGAGAAGAAGAAGAAGAAGAAGAAGAAGAAGAAGAAGAAGAAGAAGAAGAAGAAGAAGAAGAAGAAGAGGAGGAGGCTGGAGATGAAGATGAAGAAGAAGATGAAGATGAAGAAGAAGAGGAAGATGAAGAAGACGAAGAAGAAGAAGATGAAGAAGAAGAAGACGATGACGATGAAGAAGAAGAAGAAGAAGAAGAAGAAGAAGAAGAAGAAGAAGAAGAAGAAGGGCTTTAAAAGAAGTCATTGTGTATTTTGGCCTTCGAGGGTACGATCGACTCAGCGCTACCGAATTACGAAAAAGAGAGAGAGAGAGAGAGAGAGAGAGAGAGAGAGAGAGAGAGAGAGAGAGAGAGAGAGTTGCCAGGAGATGGGAGCTGGGTAGAGTTACGAGGTGTTCGTACCCTAAAACCAGTTCTTCCCTTCCGCAACTGGTCAATTTACCCGGATGCTCGTTTGCTTTCGAAGGAAAAATAACTTCCTCTGGTGCATGTTGATTCACTGCCCAGTTACACATAAATACACCCACGTTTTTCTCTGTCGACCAGTTTATGTATCCCTCTTATGTATGTCTTGAGTATTTTCGCATAAAGTCATTTTTTTCATCGTGATAATGGTACTTTTCACAAATTTTTCAGAGAACGAGTCTCTCTCTCTCTCTCTCTCTCTCTCTCTCTCTCTCTCTCTCTCTCTCTCTGTTCGTATTGATTATGCAGTCTTTTTTCTACTTATTTTATGTCTTTTCCTAACTGCTTTTATGGAATCTCCGTTGTCTAAGCTTAGTCAATAATTCCGCTGTGTTCCCTCGTAGTCATTGTCAATTTATGAACGCCATTCTCTATTCTCTTTATGTGAATGTAAAAAGTAGATGAATGCCTGTAAGTTTTTTTATGAGATTGTCAGAGTTTGTTTTGATCCAGACATTTTTCACCATGCGTTATTCCCGTGCCCTAGTGTCCAGGCTCTATGCGCCCGCAGGGGGAGAGTGCCGTCAGTGCACCTCACGCGGTGCGCTGTAGGCATTGCCGCGGCCCTCAGCTGCAAACCTTTTCATTCCTTGCACTGTACCTGTGTTTATATTATATCCCTTCCAGCTGATTCTCAACCCTCTTTTGACAATTGTTTCAAAGTACAACTGCGAGGTTTTCCTCCTGTTACACCTTTCAAACCTTCTGTACTCTCAGTTTCATTTTTAGCACTGAATGACTTCTTAGGTTTCAGCGCTTGGCCTTTGCTTGAAATTTTATATTCCAGTTCCAGGCATGAGTCTTAAATACCATAAATCCATTCGTTAGGAAATGAACAGTAGAAGGGATGAAACGCAGTTTGTAAAGTGATACAAAGAACGCATGAGTTAACAGATATATGATTGCTGTCATTTGTGGGGGTCATTCAAGAATGTTTCTTTATCACTTCTATCGGTATTTATTGATATTGCACGTTTTATGATCTACACAGTTAATTCAACAATCAACCTGGTGTTGCCTTTCCCACCTTTGTACCTTTGAAGTAATCGGTGGAAAGCAGTTATTAAATAAATTAAAGGGGGTGAAAAAGTATGTTTTAAACCAGGTTCCGTTTTTGTCTTTTGGCAAAAGATGTCACTTGCTCATTTTTATTTTTCTTATTTTTTTTGTGTTCAAGTCTTCGGCAACAAATGATACCTTCAAAAAAGTTTTTGCATTTGTCGAGGCATTTTCTCTACTGATTGAAAATTGACTTTTGAGATGATATTCCTTCGTAAGTTCATATATATAATAAGCGATGGAGCTTGAAAAATTGCTTATTAAAATTCAAAAAGCTACGAAGAAAATAAACATATACTACAATTCTGTATTAGTTAACGACAGTGTTCACAAAGCTTTATGGTAATTGCATCCATCACTTTGTTCAACAAAATTAAGATAGGCAGCGTCTATACCACAGCACAATTCAGTATCCTAGTTCGAAAATGCCTGCGAAGATGATATTATTCTCCTCAGAGTAGCGACGATATGACTATAAAATGATTCAGATAATGGTGATTATAATGATATTCAGGAGTGTAACGTCAGAGTTACATGACGTCTAGAATATGAGCGTGTTTTTACAATTTTTTCTTTTCAAATGCCCTCGTAATAGCAAAACTTTAGACATGTCTAAGAGCCGACTTGGAAGCACAGAACTATAATGTGAAAGGATGTACAGGATATTTTTATAATAATATATATATATATATATATATATATATATATATATATATATATATATATATATATATATATATATATATATAAATATATTTATATATATTTGTATATATGTATATAATTTATATATGTAATTTTATTTGTATATTTATATATATATATATATATATATATATATATATATATATATATATATATATATATATACACATATACATATACATACACATACATTCATACACACACACACACACACACACACACACACGTTTTTTATGTATCACAGTAAATGGGATATAATGTAGTTTATAAGCAGAATGCTTAAGAAGATGAAATGACTCCATTAAGATTCATGAAATGAAATACTGCTGTACTTTGTCTCTTAATTTGTACGTTAACGCAATTGCACAAAGGGGTCATGAGTGTGCTTTAAAAGAAAACTAGATTTTGAGAAGCAGAAATTTGAATATGGAGAAAGTGGGGTGGGTTATGGGATGGGGTGGGAGGGGGTGTGTGTGTAGGAAAGGGCGAGACCGCAATTACAGCACGGAAAGTTTTAGAGGGTTAATTATCATTACTCATCCTTGGTGGAGGTTTGCAGACTCCGAAAGCCTTTGATAGTTTTATAATAGATTCATAGGTTCTAGCAGGCAACAGTTTTACTTAATGCCAGCTCTAATTTTGTTATCTCTCTTCCCCGCTCTACTCTCTCTCTCTCTCCTCTCTCTCTCTCTCTCTCTAGGTATGATTAAATAAAGTTGTTGCCATTTTGAAATTCTGGATATTCCATGCTACCTAATATTCATATGTGTGTGTCGTCTGCCCCATTGTTTGACATTCAGGCATTGTCTTAGTGTTTTTCTAGTAACGTTTTGACACGACATTGTAAGTATTTTTTAATGTGCTGAAAAGTATATAAAACATTCTGTGCATTTTCAGGCAATTTTTCGAATGTAATATATTTTTCTAATTACTGAAGGAAAAACGTTAGGTCATCAGTTTGGCCCTGGTATTTTTTTCATAAACTCAGCCACCTAGTAAAATCTGGAAGACATCACTGCAAATGGAAATTCGAATAATGTTCAGCTCTGTAAAAATCTTGGCAGGAACGGCACTTCATATCCTCGAGTATTTGTACTTCCCGCGATGCGGTTCCTGGTGGGTTCGTCTGGGCTTCTCGAAAACTCCCGCGCTAAAGACTGGAATCTCGAGGGAGAGATGTTTGTTTAGACCTCATTCCCGACCGCAAATTCCTGAGATGTATGCTAGTATCGCACCAGCCCCGGTTTTTTTGCCATGCACCTTAGGTTGGGTTAGGTTAGGTTGGGTTGGGTTGGGTTAGATTAGTGCCGGTAAAGAAGTTTGGGTTAGGTTAGTGCCAGTAGAGAAATTGGGTTAGGTTAGGTTTGGATGGGTCAGGTTGATTAAGTTAGGTCAGGTTACATTGGTTAAGTTAGATTGGGTTGGGTCAGGTTAGATTAGGCTAGGTTAGATTAGTGCCGGTAGAGAAATTTGGGTTAGGTTAGGTTAGGTTAGTGCCGGTAGAGAAATATGGATTAGGTTAGGTGAGGTTGAGTTGGGTTGGGTTAGATTAGGTTAGGTTGGATTTGAGCTGGTAGAGAAATTTTGGTTAGGTTAGGTTAGGTTAAGTTGGGATGGGTTAGGTTAAGTTAGGGTAAATTAGAGCCAGAATAAAAATTTGGGTGTGGGAAACATTATGAGAGTATTTTCAAGAAAATTCTATGGTTAGTTTTCAAGATATGGCGTCCCACTTTTTCCAGGGAAAGATCCAGATACTCGGTTACATCTCGGGAAAATGCTTTCTGGCCATATGATGATGGCGGCAGCAGTCACGTCACGAGCAAGCAAACGTTGGCAAAATTTCCTGATCAGCCTCTGCATGACTATTAGGGTTAAATTCGCGCTGATCTACGCGCGTTAGTAACCGGTCCGTGTTTGGACAAAATAAAAGCACTGCAAGCTTCCGCGTGGTTTGATGTTACGATGCACGCGTGGAGGACTTTCCATTGATAATTTGTTTTTATTGGTTCCGTTCCTGTTTGTGGCCTTTGTAGTATTTTTGGATGTTTGATCGTTCCTCTAACTGAATAAAGCTACGTGATTTCCTTCTCTCTCTCTCTCTCTCTCTCTCTCTCTCAGTTCTGAATTTTTCTCTATGGGTTCAGTCCAGTCGCCTCCTTGTATGCTCGATACATCAAGTTCATCTCTTCCTCCGTTTGTCTGTACATGCGTATGTATGTATGTATGTGAATGTACTGTATGTATGTATGCATTAAAAAACATTAAAAAAATCAGAGAATCAAACAATATTTAAAATATATAGAAATCTGAATTTAAATTTATATATATATATATATATATATATATATATATATATATATATATATATATATATATATATATATATATATATATATATATATATATATATATATATATATATATATATATATATATATATATATATATATATATATATATATATATATATATATATATATATATATATATATATATATATATATATATAGTTTAGATTTAGACCTCCATCTTACTTGCAATATTTTTCAGTCTGATTTCCCCTTGTAGTCTGTGATGAAATAATACTTAACGGAGTGGGTTTTATCAAAGAGAAACGACTGGTTGTCGGGGAAGTATTATCGCAGGCACGAGAGGGGGGGAAACACCCCATGAAGCAGGACGGCGGCGAACGTAATTCTAGTGCGTCCAATTGAACCCTCGCAATATTGCACGCTGCTAAGTTGTGGCAAATGAGCGGTAAGTCTCAAACGAATCAGATTGCATTGGTCGTGCGTGTGTGTGTGGTGAAATGCGGCATGCATGTGGCACTGGTGTTTGCCTCTCTCTCTCTCTCTCTCTCTCTCTCTCTCTCTCTCTCCCCTCAGCCACAACTCCGCTTCCAGCCTTCCATTCCCCTCCTTTCTCCAATCACTCTCGCCTAACCATTTCTGTGACTCCGCTACCCCTCTAGCCAGCCAGACAGCGAGCTAGCCATCCCTAGGTCCTTCCCCTCCACCCGCCCCCCCCCGCCTTACCCTGGTCCTTGGGATCTTAATTTAATCGGCGCTTCTCTCTTGATTATAATATGTCTGTTGCAACCCGCGCCTCTACTATTTGGGTTTACCGGATTCTCTCACCAAACATTGCGCCGTCTGCATATGATCGGCACTTTAAATCCAGCACGCCTGCATGAAGCAAATAATTGTAAGATCTTCGTATAATCTCATTAAATCCACATGACATACTTTGCTGCGATTTCATGATATTTTAAGGCAAATGATTGTAATGCAACAGCCCAATAACAGATCCTCATCTCATTAAAATGACATACTTTGCTTACGATTTCATGATATTTTAAGGCAATGATTGTAATGCATCAGCCCTCTCTCTCTCTCTCTCTCTCTCTCTCTCTCTCTCTTGCGTATAAAGCAGATCGTCATGTCATTAAATCCACATGACATACTTTGCTTGCGATTTCATGATATTTTAAGGCAAATGATTGTAATGCATCAGCCCAATACCGCCTCCTCTCTCTCTCTCTCTCTCTCTCTCTCTCTCTCTCTCTCTCTCTCTCTCTCTCTCTCTCTCTCTCTTAGAAATAATCTTATGAGCGAGGTTACCTATTCGTTTTCTAGCTGGTTTGAAATATGTAATGCCTTGCCATTTGGAAGTCGGAGACTGAAAGCGCTGCATATTCGGATGCCAAGTTTATCGTACTTTGTTGGCAGGCAGGCTTCAATAAACATCTGTTCTAAAAGGAAAGTATAATTTCTTGTTTTTTATAGATTACGAAGTATGCGCCACTGTGATTATCTTAGTGTAAAGTAAATCTCAGGTATTACGGTGAAGTAATGTAATTGGAATGCGCCGTTGTTATATATGTATTTAATTAAATAGCATGTGATACAACATCTTGTATAATGTCGCGTGTTTAAGACTTATTTGATATGAAATTCCATTTATATTTATATATATGTATGTGTATGTATGTATACATAAAATGTATGTAATATATATCTGTATGTATATATATATATATATATATATATATATATATATATATATATATATATATATAATATATATATAATATATATGTATATATGTATATATATACATATGTATATACATGAATAGTCAGATTTAAAGGTTTTGCATTAAGCAAATCAAATGTTAGCCTCTACCAGCAAGTTCTGAGTCTCTTTCTTCACTCAGTAGCAAGAGAATTCTTACCTAAATAATGTATGGCGTAAACACTAGCTCGCAATGACCACCGAAACTAATAAATCTCTCACGAATTCGCATTTCTTCCTCTTCTTCTTCTTCTTCTTCTTCTTCTTCTTCTTCTTCTTCTTCTTTGGCTAGGCTGTTAAATCTCTCATTACATTTCATTTCCTCGCCATCTTCCACGAGGGAGATGATTTATAACACATATTGATGCCCATATTGTGTCAGCCCCGTAGGGGGGTTAGTGCCGTCAGTGCACCTCATGTGGTGCACTGTAGGCATTACTTAAGGTTCTTTGCAGCGTCCCCTCGACCCCTACCTGCAACCTCTTTCGTTCCTTTCACTGGACCTCCTTTCATATTCTCTTTCTTCCATCTTACTTTCCACCCTCTCCTAACAATTGATGCATAGTGCAACTGCGAGGTTTTAACAGTTTCCGTTTCAGCGCTCAGTGACCTTATAGGTCGCAGTGTTTGGCCTTTGGCCTAAATTCTGTATTCAATTCAATTCATATTGTGTCAGCATTTATGTTCATAATTAGTTTTTGCTTATCGCCTTGCAAATAAAAATTCATTATGAGGCCTGTTTCTGATAAATCATCGAATACAGAATAAAGCACATTTTGAATGTATGAATAAAGATATTTAGTATGTATTCTGTATTTATGTATGGGTACATACATTTGCTTTGTAGTATGGTATACCATAATACAAAACCAGTCGTCACGGATCGCCTTCTCCCCCTCAGATAAGATTTACGGAACTGAAAGTTTAATTCAACATTTAATTGCAACAGCCTCTAGAAATCTAGATCATCATTTTCAAGAAATATCGTATCAAACGTAGAAACTCCGTCAACTTTGTTGGCGGGTGCTTTCAATTTCAACTTGTGTGGCAGTGACAATTTGTTGATGGATACCTAGATGCTCTCCCTTGTAGCTTCTAAGAATATGCTCAGTGTTCTTTTTCTCTCAGGATTAATAGAAAGACCACTTTTTTAAACTGAGATAGATTTAAATATTTACGCACTTCTGTGCAAATGACGCATGCTAATGAAGATGAACCTTTTAGTTTTAAGATTGACTTGAACTGTGTATGTTTGTGTTTGCGTGTGTACATGATTATTTTAACCCTTGCAATTATGACAGCATGCAGAAACTTGGAAAGTATTTATAGCCTTTCACAAATAATGCATACTAACGATGGTGAACGTTTTAGTTTTAAGATTGACTTAAAATGTGTGTGTTTGTGTTTGCGTGTGTACGGGAATTTTTTAACTCTTGTAATTATGACAGCATTCAGAAACTTGGCAACTATTTGTGGCCTTTTACAAATAATGAGTCTATCTGGAGGATATTACTGAATAACTAAAGGTAATAGTTTTGACTCCGAGTACTCAGTCATGAAGTTTTGACTGAGTACCCAGTCATGACTTGAAGAAAGACGCTTTATCTCCACGATTTGTTTTTAAATGAAAACGTTTGGATTTTTTTTTTCTGCGGCGTAAATGCAAGGCCTTGGAAAGTAGCATTTCGGCAGACAAAAGAAGACAAAGGGGTTAGGAGAAGAGGGGAGCAATAAAAAAAGGCGAAAGCAAAAATAATAGAGCCGTAAACCTCACGAAGAGGTAAAGATAATAGTCATTTCCTTTCTGCCGACGTCACTTCATCCGCATTTTTGTTCCGCCCGCCCCCCTCCTCCCCCCACAACCTCCCCCCCTCCTTTTTGCCAAAATATAATCCTCAACATATCATTAATTAGCCTCATGTGAAGCGGATGCTGTGCCACGCCATTAATTTCGCTCATTGATTAAACGCGGCACATGTGATGATGAGCAGGCAGACTTTAAAGAATACCCGCGTTTTTTCCTCTTTTGGTTTTCCACTTTATCGCCGTTTCCTGGTTAATACGTTCTCTCGTTCCCTTTTGGCTGTTATTATGACTCCCTTTTGCTTCATTTGAAGTCGCATTAAAACAAAAGAAGAAATGGGGGTGAGGCGGTTTTCTTCTCTGACCGAGACATTTTACTCACTTCCCCTCACCTCCAACTTCCAAAGAGAGAGAGAGAGAGAGAGGGAGAGAGAGAGAGAGGAGAGAGAGAGAGAGAGAGAGAGAAAGTTCTTGAGACTTTTCTAGGTCTTTGATGAATTAAGAAATTTTTCCGTGCAGCAGGCGAGGGGAACTCCCATTCTGTAACGCTGTGTTTTGATGCAACTTTGGCACCTACGCATTAAGACGGAAATTTCTTCGTTCTTAGAATTTTTCCATTTTATTCTTCATACCAGTTTAGAAAACTTTCGTTAGTTTTGTGAATATGTAGACAAACGCCAGAATGGAAATTATCGTGTATTTGTTTAAAATGAACATTTTGTACGTTTACCAGAAGTTCAATCGAAGCGTAGGTTAGTTGAATTTCATGATGTTTTAACCGGAAGACATGAACTGCACGGGAGTATACTACATGGATTAAAGTTTATACATCATCTTCGTGCAATTCTCTAGTTTCCTTGGCATGCATTACATAGTATAATGATTAATGGTTCATGTATATAAGTTTGTTATGCAAAAAAATAAGAAGCTTTAAGACAGGCAATCTGAATTTTCTTTTTAATATTGTCATCATCTTACATTTGTACTGTATGAAGTCCTGTTTTTTTGGCCATTTTTTCCTTTTACAGTCAGAGTTGAGTCAGAGGACGTTGACTGTATCAAGTAACCCTCAGGACAACCATTTCACAGTCAGAGGTGATTCAGAAGACTGTTACCATTAGCAATCACTAACCCTTCTGGGGTCAGAGTTCGCTCAGGAGCCTTCATCTGATGGTCAACCCTCGCTAACTTGTTGGCTGGACTCAAATGTTTCACGCCACCAAAAGGATGCGAGCGAATTCACTCGCTGCTAACAAGAGCTCTGATATGCACGCCACTGCCTGTCCTCTGGGTGTGTCATACAGTATTTGTCTGGTCTCACTTCCCCGCATTTACTGCGGCGAGGTCCGAAGCCGTCGGGCGCTTTGGTAGCTCTTATGATTTTAACCCTGAAATCGTGTACCCTTTTCGTTCCCGAAGTTGGTTTATGCTAAGTTCTTTAAGTGATGTGAGTGACACCAAATCTAATACTGCCGAGTAGAATTGGTCTTTTGTTTGTATGCTATATCCTAACCTTTCGTTTGTATGCTATATCCTAACCTTTCGTTTGTAGGGGACATCCTAACCTTTCGTTTGTATGCTATATCCTAACCTTTCGTTTGTATGCTATATCCTAACCTTTCGTTTGTAGGGGACATCCTAACCTTTCGTTTGCTATGTCTAGCTTTCCTATACTCCTAACCTTTCGTTTGTAGGGGACATCCTAACCTTTTGTTTGTATGCTGTATCTAAGCTTTCGTTTGTATGGGACATCCTAACCTTTTGTTTGTATGCTGTATCCTAACCTTTCGTTTGTGTGTTTGTAGGGGACATCCTAACCTTTCGTTTGTATGGGACATCCTAACCTTTTGTTTTGTATGCTGCTGTATCCTTTTTTCGTTTTCGTTTGTATGCTATATCCCATTCGTATCTAAGCTTTATGTTTGTATGTTGTATCTAACCTTTCGTTTGTATGCTATATCCTAACCTTTCGTTTTTGTATGCTATATGCATCAATATCCTGTCTAACTTTCGTTTTCGTTTTGTATGCTATATCCTAACCTTTCGTTTTTTGCTGTATCTAACCGTTTCGTTTTGTATAAGCTTTCTATATCTTATCTAACCGTTTATATGTTCGTTTTTGTATGCTATATCCTAACCTTTTCGTTTGTATCTAAGCTTTCGTTTGTATGTTGTATCCTAACCTTTCGTTTGTATGCTGTATCCTAACCTTTCGTTTGTATGCTGTATCTAAGCTTTCGTTTGTATGCTGTATCCTAACCTTATCTTTTCCGTTTGTATGCTACGTTCAACCTTTCGTTTGTATGCTATATCTAACCTTTCGTTTGTATGCTATATCGTAACCTTTCGTTTGTATGCTATATCCTAACCTTTCGTTTGTATGCTATATCCTAACCTTTCGTTTGTATGCTATATCGTAACCTTTCGTTTGTATGCTATATCCTAACCTTTCGTTTGTATGCCGTATCTAACCTTTCGTTTGTATGCTATATCCTAACCTTTCGTTTGTATGCTATATCGTAACCTTTCGTTTGTATGCTATATCCTAACCTTTCGTTTGTATGCTATATCCAACCTTTCGTTTTATGCTATATCCTAACCTTTCAGGTGCGTTAAATTATTTTTAAACTCATAGTGAAGGAGGTAGCGCTTACGGGAAAATTGAGTTCAGTGCCTCTTGCCATAAGATTTGACCTATTTGGAATTTTACTTCATGAGTGATCCAAGACTGGAATATAACCAGCGGGAATGGAGAATAATTTCGCAAACAGAAGCACCTGAAACTCTCTATTATTCCTTCATTCAGATATCAGAACAGAGAGAGCAAAATTAGTTTGTGAATAACAGCGGCTGAGAATAACCCAAGAGGGATCTGATCTTCAGCAAGGATTTCCCTTTTATGGACTGATAAATTAGCCGAGAAATCCTTGAAAAAGATTTTTGGTTACTGAGAGGAAGTTGCCGATCTTATTCTTAATGGTCGAGTCCTTGCACGAAACGGGATTTCTTCTATCTGTCTGGAGATTTCTGGTAACCCCAGTGATAACTTGCTGACGTCATTTATGATCTCGGGAAGTTATGGTACGAACTGGATGCGTAATTTATAATCTCATTCCTTGTAGCATTTACTTACTATTTAATTGATGAAACTTGTCTTATCTGTTAGGTGGTTCAGTCCAGCAGCCTAATTAGGTTAAGTTCATGTTTTATAGCAAGGAACATATGTGCTGTAGCTTCTTAAATTGTTCGAAGTAGGTAAACATAAACACCAGTAATGTTTTGGCTATTGCTATCTTATTTCTTGGTGTGTGTGTATGTGTGTGTATGTGAAGTTCAGCAATGAAGAACTAAATTTGTTAGAATATATACTAACTAATATTATATAATATATATATATATATATATATATATATATATATATATATATATATATATATATATATATATATATATATATATATGTGTGTGTATGTGTGTGTGTTTCCACCGTGTTAAATATGCATCGAATTATATTCCAGGTAAAATCCGAGAGGCAATTTCCCCTTTGGCACTTTACAATTCATTTTCTGCCTCCTGGAATGTCCTTATTGGATTAATTTTTCTCCGCTAATGAATATTTTCTCATGCTTTGCATTTAAATATACCTCCACGGAAGAAGCGGACACAGAATCCCGGACGCGCACGCGGTGCACATACGCACACAGACACACTCACATACACACACACATACGGATAAATTTAGCATCATGATTGCTTATCTTTTATCTTTCATATTGGCATTTGCGGAAGGTGTTACGACGAGTTACTCTGCATGAAGAAAAGTAGGTTAGAACGGTGGCCGTGAATTGCCAGTCCTTCAGTACACACTCTTGCTTCAATGCCCAGATGCCATTTAGATAATCAACAACCCGCTTTCTTTCTTTAGCACGAGAACTTCAAATATAAACGCAAAGAACTTCAAAGATGCAGAGGCTTAAAGCCCAGGTTAAAGATTTCTTTGCCCAAATATGCAACTAGCTGTAGCTTACCATTAAACTGATTACCAGCGCCTGTTCTAAACGAGGCGCACAGCTGATAGACGAGAGAATGGGAACAGATTTTTTCCTGTAAAAATTCTGATGCTGGATGGCGCGACCCGCAAGTTGTCCATTAGAATAATTAACGGTGAGGTCGTCTTGTGCTGTTTAAAAGAAAAAAAAAATGGAAACAAGATCATTTTGGGACAAGGGGGCCCAGACTTCTTGAGAGGCCTCCACCAATGCCACAGTCGCAGATGCTTGCCACGAGAGTTCAGCTAATATTAGACCTCAAGAACGCCACAAATTGCCTCGTCTGTGGCACTTAATATTATTATCGAGCTTCTGGCGCGGTGGCGGCGGAGACATGATGGGGGTCGCGGCAGAGAGGAGGAATGTGAGGAGAGGAAATGGTTAAGGCGGGTGGTGGTGATGGAGAGAGATAATGGAGGGGAATGGTGATCACTCAGCTACGGCTTCGTTGATGATGATTCTCTTAATGAAATGAGGA
The DNA here is from genome assembly GCF_040412425.1 of Macrobrachium rosenbergii. Lineage (NCBI taxonomy): Eukaryota > Metazoa > Arthropoda > Malacostraca > Decapoda > Palaemonidae > Macrobrachium > Macrobrachium rosenbergii. The sequence continues at coordinate 34,281,368 of NC_089791.1, read as the reverse complement.
AAAATAGTGACTTGAAGCTGACGCTGGTAATAAAACTCTTGAGCGTTTCTCTGTCTCTCTCTCTCTGTCTCTGATTGTATATTTTGTTGATGTGGGTCACAGTACTGCTTCTTATTCCGTCACGGATGTTGCTGAGATTGGTAGAATAGTACCTTCAGGAATTTAAACATAGGTCTGTATTCATTAACAGATTTACCGATATTGCATTGGCTTATGATAATGGTGATGTCGGAGTGTACGACGTATATTACACATAAAAGAAAGTAGTAGACCCGTCTGTTTAAGAAATAGGTGATTATGGAACCCTGAAAAAAAAAATTAATTAGAATTCCAAGGTTTGAAAGTCTTTAAAGACAATAATCATCGAATTCTACACTCCGGGGTTAATAATTTCTGCTGAGCAAATGCAAAAGTTAATACCAAGGAAAGGAAAGGAATTTGTTTGTTGTAGCGGTATTTTCCATTCTTAGCCAACATAAACTTAGGATCACATTTTATTTCACGCAACCGAATAGCTGATATCGTGTGCGAGTATTGATTTCAGTGACATTCATTGTGTTTGGACGCATAACTCATCTTTGGCATAGTTCTTATATGTTTTATCGCGTTAAGAAAAAAAAATATGAATAAAGCCTGACTCTCAAGATTTATGTTTGCGTAAAAAGTACTGTTTTTCTCATTTCACATCTAGAATTATAAATGAAGATTTTGATGGTGACAAATAGCCTTGCGCATTTTTTTCCCTTTTCCTTCTAGCGATAATTTTTATTTAGTGTCCCAACCTAATCTCAGACCCATAACAAATGTAGATTGATAAGAGTTATACATTCCCTTTCATTGCTTTGTGTTACTGTAGTATTTCCATTCTGCATTTTTTCCCACCACAAGAAGCAAGTATTCGGAAGTAGGTTATGAAAGCAGATTCATTTTGTTTCTGCATCCTGCAAAATTCATAATGAAAGCCATAGTGTATAGTAAAAGAGAGGTTATTTCTACACTGTACTTCGATTTCTGCAGAGAATTTTACTCTGTGACGTCAACATCTTAAAGCAAAGTTAAGCCGCGCATTCATTTTGAAGAATAAAACCTTTAAATTTCCCGCAAAATGTAATTTGAAATAAAATCAGTGTGATTGGGACATTATGTTATTTCTGACAGTTCTGTCATTAATTTACTAATTTATTTAGGATTTTTATCCATTTTTATCATCGCGTTTACCTAAAGCAAAATTAAGCCGCGCATTCATTTTGAAGTATAAAACGTTTTAGAGTTTACCATAAAAAAATAATTTTGAAATAAAATCAGTGTGATTGGGAAATTATGTTATTTCTGACAGTTCTGTCATTAATTTACTAATTTATTTAGGATTTTTATCCATTTTTATAATCGTGTTTACCTAAAGCAAAATTAAGCCGCGCATTCATTTTGAAGTATAAAACGTTTAAAGTTTACCGCAAAATATAATTTGAAATAAAATCAGTGTGATTGGGACATTATGTTATTTCTGACAGTTCTGTCATTAATTTACTCATTTAATTGGGATTTTTATCCATTTTTATCATCGCGTTTACCTAATATGAGCGAAGCTGCCCAATCTCTCGGGGAGTCCCGAGGAATCCTTACAGAGCTCTGAGTAAGGCGACGGTAAACCCTCGTTTTTATTATTTGGAATTTATGAAAGTTTTTCTTGAGATGAACTTTGTGCGCAATCCCTTCACCGGAGGCACGTAATCCCCGCATCCCTCCCGAGTCTGGGATTTGAGGCGGGATAAAATCATTGGTTAAAAGGGGAAAGGGAAAAGTTTTTAAGGGTTATGTGCGATGTATATGATTTTCACTTCTGGTCTTCGGTTCGGAAATGGAGGAGCTAGAAACTCGAAGCTTCGGAGCACACGCGCCGAGGCTCTCTCTCTCTCTCTCTCTCTCTCTCTCTCTCTCTCTCTCTCTCTCTCTCTCTCTCTCCGAATTAGTTTCTCTCATTTCTTAATTTCGCTATGAATAGGACTCTCTCTCTCTCTCTCCCTCCGAATTCATTTCTCTCATTTCTTAATTTCGCCATGAATAGTGACTCTCTCTCTCTCTCTCTCTAATTCTCTTTCTCTCATTTCTTAATTTTCTCATTTCTTAACTTTTCCCATGAATAGTGACTCTCTCTCTCTCTCTCTCTCTCTCTCTCTCTCTCTCTCTCAATTAATTTTTCTCATTTCTTAACTTTCCCATGAATAGTGACTCTCTCTCTCTCTCTCTCTCTCTCTCTCTCTCTCTCTCTCTCTCTCTCTCTCTCTCTCTCTCCGAATTCATTTCTCTCATTTCTTAACTTCGCCATAAACAATGACTCTTCCACAATGCAGATATTGTCAACGAAAATTGACCTAATTAAAAGAGGCGAAGAGGTCATTGTAGGCATTTAAATAAATGACTATTTACATAATGTTTTTGATAAAATTAACAGCGTGAATTAACGTTCATGCAAATGGAGAGGCGTCATAGTTAAATTGTAAAGCGTTTTAATGTTTTCCACGATCAGACACTTTTGCGAAGGGAATGAGTCTTATTTTTTTTATCTACAGTGCACATCGGATTTGTCCTGGATATTGACCCCCAAGGGCTTTCGGGGGTCGTTATCTAGGACTAATATTTCTTGGGGGGTCATTATCTTTATGATAATTACCATCTTTTGTTTATGTTTATCCGGAAATCCCCAACGGGCTTGTACTAAACACGCCGCAAAGGTGGATACATACCGGGTTAAAACCCGTGGGGGAGTCACTAAGAAAGATCCTGAAAAATCTTAGCTAGAATTTTTCAAGAATTTTTGCTTATCACCTTTCGTTCTCTCCTCCCCAACGCCCTTTACGTCGCACAAGAAAAAATAAAATGAAATCTTTTAAAATGAAATCCTTGGTGGGGCTGGGTTTTCTTTTTCCCCCAGTCGGTATTCCTCTCGAGTATCTCTCTCTCTATGTTGCTTTGGCGGAGTCTCTTCTGCGTTCCCAGCAACATCTGCGTCGTTGTGTTCTCTTCTGCAGAAGGGGAGGAGGAGAAGGGAGAGGAGGAGGGGAGGAGGGGGAGGAGGAGGAGGAGGAGGAGGAGGAGGAGGGGAGAGAGGAGGAGGAGGTGGAGGAGGAGAAGAGTGGAGGAGGAGAAGGAGGGGAGGAGAGGAGGAGGGAGGAGGAGGGAGGGAGGAAGGGAGGAGAGGAGGGGAGGAGGAGGGAGGAAGAGGAGGAGGAGGGGAGGAGGAGGAGGGGAGGAGGAGAGGAGGAGAGGAAGAGGAGGAGGAGGGGAGGAGGAGAGAGGAGGAGGAGGAGGGGGGGAAGGAGAAGGAGGACGAGGAGGAGGGACAGGAGGACCTCAGGGGAAGAGTAAAGGTGAGGCCAGGTGAAATCGGCCGGACAAGCGGAAATGATCCTCTGAAATCCCACTTTTAGGTTTCTTGTTTTCATCATTTTCATATCCTGAGTTGATTGGGTCCTCTCTCTCTCTCTCTCTCTCTCTCTCTCTCTCTCTCTCTCTCTAGATAAACACATTAGTTTCCCCTGAATCGGTAGATGTCTTTTTATGAAAATTTCCTTGCTGATGGTATTGGCTGGGGAATATTTACTCACACGGCCGAATTTTTGCGGAATTTTTCCCCTATCATTTTACCGTTTTACATATGCATATTTGGCGGCATATTCGTGCGCATAAAATTTAGCATATTCGAGAGTTACGCGTCCGCGACGCGAAATAGAAATACATGTTAGGCTTTGAATACTTTCGCCGCCGCTATTATTATTAGTATTAGTTGTGTGTGTGTGTGTGTGTGTGTGTGTGTGTGTGTGTGTAATCCACGCTCAGGCAAATGGAAATACGAGAAGTTTGATGCTGTTCTTTCCATATCACTGCCCTATAGATATTCATGGCGAAAACAACGAAATAAAATCGCCAGCTCACAAGGAAGTTATTTTTATATGCCCTGTATACACACACACACACACACATATATATATATATATACATATATATATATATACTCATATATATATACTATATATATATGTGTGTGTGTGTGTGTGTGTGTATATATATATATATAATATGCGTGTGTGTGTGTGTGTGTGCGCGGTAGGCCCACCCTACTGCTCACAGCAGCTTTTGACATTGTTTTGAAAAAACCAAAGTTGGATTTTATATCACTCCACGAAAAAAGCTCCAATATTTAGGAGACACCTCTATAGACGATTAGAAGTTTGTGCTTTTTACTGGTTCGGACGTGCTGTTGATGGACCTTCTGTGTACTTGCGTTTACTGCTTGATACCCTTCCCTGGTATTAAGGGCCATTCTTTCCAATACCGCTTTTACGCCATCTACCTAACCCTTTTTAGGTCTTCCTCGCCTTCTTCTTCCTCCTAACACCTCGGAATTATACGCCCTTTTCACCAAGGACCTTGCTTCTCACCAACCTGTCATCGTCCATTCTTTCCACATGACGGAACAGTCTTCCCTTTCACCTTCGCTGACCTTTTTTGACCGCTTGTGTACGTCCTCCATTTCTCACCTTGTCGATTCCTCTCGTGCCGCGTATACCAGCCAACAAGTTATCTTGTCGGTTGTAACCACTTTTCTTTCATTAGTCAGCTCAGTGGTCTCGTTAGATTGTTTTTGATAATAGTAGTCTTTTATCTTCGTTGCATTCAACATCCAGTATTAACGTTCCTATATATATGTATATATAATCAGTAAGCTACAAGCGATCTTCAATCCATCAATTCGCTCTGCCTCGGAAATAATATATTTTCATATATGTTACCAAAGGGAATTTTTAGTTGATAATAAGTTCGTCGTCCGTGGGCTCCAGACAGCGAAGGACAAGAACTCAGGACCACGATGGACGCATTAACCCACGCGGCCAGCATTATCAAGTAAAAATTCCTTCATTAGCATATGAAAATATATTATTTCGAGTAACGAATGAATATGGAACGTTGTAGCTTACTGTTGTATATGAATCACAGTGATGTGATAAAAAGACATATGTATATATGTGTATATATATATACACACACACACATACACATACACATACACGTTCTCTCACTTGGTGTGTGCGGTCAAATGACATCGGTTCATTTTGATGACGGCTATCTTGCCCTCTGTTCCAACTTCTCTACCTTTGAAATTGATCTGGTAGATGTTAGACCATGCTGGGAATGAGATCCGGTGAAATTTGTTTGTTTCATGGTATAGACAAGACACCCGTTTACTGATAATCTCTTATGAAACTTTGTGGAAACAAACAATTTTTACGCCTATACGGAGAAGAGATGTCGGATATGGTAATATTTGACATTTTTCTGTAATGTATTAAGGTTGAAAATAAAAATGCAACTCTTGAGTATTCACGTCTAAAAGAAAATGTTTACATCGTTATTGTTGCTGTTTATGCATTCTTTATTTGTTTTATAATATATCATTTGGGACTTTAAGTACAATATGGCCTTACCTGCAAGAAAAAAAAGGAAAATTACGAACTTTATTCATCAAAGTTCTATTTCTATTTATGGCAGGCATTCAGTGAAAATGAAGGCAGTGTTAACAAAAATAAAAGCATTTTGAAAAATGTTTTGTTTCCATTATCAAGGGACGAATAATAACGTTAATTAATATTTGCAGTAATTAATTATTTTCCTGATAGGGTGTGGATTAACATTCCAGGCTTTTTGAAATACTTTCATCTCATGCGGACCTTGTAATTTATATTTCAGGTTTACTCGAACCTCGTTAACTCGACAAAGATAGTGTTGCTTTGTGTCAAAATGCCGCTGTTTTTCTTGTCTTTTCCATGGAAAACTATAGAGTCAGTGCCAGCAAAATCGAGTCAGCTGAACGCATAGTTTTTTCATCATTGCTGGAGTTAAAGTCTCTGACAGCATAGTTTTTTTCATCGCTGCTGGAGTTAAGTCTCTCATTAAATTCGCTAATGAAATTCTTTGACAGGTGTAAAAGTGTAATTTTGTTCTTTAGAAGAGGACTTTGAACAGGCGATTTTATTTCGGCGGCAGATAAAGCATGCCGTCAATGAACGAGAGAGAGAGCCTTAAATACAATAATCAGCACTAAATCGTCATTCCCTTCCGATCACATGAGTCGACAGAGAGACTCTCTTTAACACGAGAACCCATTTTTTTATTTTCTCCCGTCTTTTTTTTTTTTTTTTTTTTTGACAGGATAACCTCGGAGAGAAGAAAGGCTCTCCACTCTGTGGCGTGGATGTCCCATATCAAGTGAGGCTGGATGTGATATTGATATCGTAAATTAGCATACTTATATATCGATGGTTGCTGGGTAAGTTAGTTATGGGTAAGCGATGCCGCCCAAGTTGGATATGAAAATCGATTATGGAAATGCAGAGAAGATTGCTTCGCTATTGGATCTTCAAATTTATTAATAAATAAATATAGGAGGCTCAAGTTGCAGGCCTTTGCGTTAAGCAAGGCATATAACTTCGTTGAAGTACGGTGCAAGTTGCTCTCTCTCTCTCTCTCTCTCTCTCTCTCTCTCTCTCTCTCTCTCTCTCAAGATTTAAGGATTCTAGTCATATATATATATATATATATATATATATATATATATATATATATATATATATATATATATATATATATATATTATATATTATATATATATATATATATGTTATATATTTATATATATATATATATATATATATATATATATATATATATATATATATATATATATATATATATATATATAATATATATATATATATATATGAATATAAAGAAGGCCCAATACACTATTTGAACGTGTGTATATATTTTTACATATATATATATATATATATATATATATATATATATATATATATATATATATATATATATATATATATATATATAAATATTTATTTTTTGAAAAAGATGCATGCATCATAATCTTAAGCCTGCGTTGTTCCAGAAAAAAAAACTTAAGTCTGGCTAAAGGATGAATCTTGCTGTGATGATCGCGAGAAGATTAGTGTTTGAATGCCACGGGGTCATCAACGATGATAATATTTCCAAAGTATTATGACATTTTTGTGCTGTCGTTATCGGTATTTATTTATCGCTTTATTTTTTTGTCGAGTTGGTGACCTTTGTCTCCATCAGTATTGCAGGAGAAAAGTCATGAGCTGACGCGTTTCCCGGCGACGAAAATTGATTTCCAACCTCTTTTTTTTTTTTTTTTTAATGTTAATTTTGCATGAGCGCCAGGCTCTCGTGTTGGGTTTATCTGGACACCGTTGCATATTGTTGCTATTTATTCCGGAAAATTCGCTCTCTTTTTGTTCGCTTCGAAAAGCTATAATTTTTCTGTTGCGGCTCTGTTGTCGTTCTTTTGATACCGATTCCCTTTTTCAGTTTTGGCACGATTTGCCGGACAATATAGTTCCCCCCTCCCCCCTCTTTTTTTTTTTATTAATTCATATGTAGGTTCTTTTCTTTGGAGAGGATTCAGACACAACAACGAGTAGAGATCCTTGTGTAAGTGTGCTATTTCAAAGAAGGTGACATTCTCTCACGGAGGTGAAAGCTGCCAAAAATACTTGTGAGGACTGGTCATGTGGGTTTTTTAGCATTTATTAGAAGTTTTTGCATCGAACATTGTACGTAAACAGCACTTTACTACGGGTATAACGTTTCTTAGTGATTTTTAAACGATTCATTCCCTTATTTTTTATTTTTATTCAGTGGAGCATCGAAGTGTCTAGGTGGCGACAATAATTATGGGAATTTTCAAGCGTAATCTTGCTGTATTTTCATTTTTAATTCGGCTGCTTCAGATGTGCTTGCATGGGTGGTTTTACATTATTCAGAAACATTTAAGTTTCCTGTAAACACACACACACATACACACACATACAGATATTTATATACTTAAGTTTTCTGTGTATATATATATATATACATATATATATATATATATATATATATATATATATATATATATATATATATATATATATATAATACATATTATGCATATATATATGTATGTATTTATGTATGTATTTGATATATATATATATATATATATATATATATATATATATATATATATATATATATACAGTATATATATATATATATATATATATATATATATATATATATATATATATATATATATAATATATATATATATATAAGAGATAGAGAGAGAGAGAGAGAGAGAGAGACATATGTTTGACAACCCCTAAATCCTCGTGCCCGGGGCAAGAAGGGGGAAGCGGCGGGGCTTCTGGTTAATATTCGCCATCGCGGGAGACGGCAACAAAAATCAGATGATAAAAAGGGAGATTTAATAGCGCCCCTGGAAGGAATTAATGACTGGAAAAATTATTCTAGAACTCCTCTCGAGTTGATGATTCCCGTAGCGTCTGTATACGGGGCGCAGCGTATACGGGTGTTCTTCAATGCCTGGGTAATATATCATGCCCCCCTAACCCCCCGCCCCGGGGCTCTTGCTTAAACAGCATCAGGTGATGGTTTGTGAACTTACAGGGAACCATTGATTTAAAGCGTGAATATATTTACAGATACATCGACATTTTTAGTTAAGTAATTGCTTGTTGAGAGAGAGAGAGAGAGAGAGAGAGAGAGAGAGAGAGAGAGATTGGCTTCATTGAAATCATATTTAGTGCAAAGCTGTCATGTAATGGAACTAAGCTGGAATATATATATTCATATTAGAAGAATCTTAAGTAAATAATTCATTCGCTAAGTCACTTTACTATATTTTTGTCGAATAATATGGTAGCAATTTTGTTGACTCAGCGATAATGCTGCACACTGCATTTGGTTAATCGTGCAATATGTACGATATATCAGTAACAAAATCCAGGGGAGATATTGGTAACTGACGTTTCTGATATGTGTTTCTGAAGCTAATTCTGAAGCTAAAACAGCAAAGGAATTAGAGCTGTCAGATAATGCATGAATTATTCATATTTCAGTTTGTTGCAACTAACATTCTAAGCTTGGCCATCACGTCTGTTGACTCCGTGTCAAGTAATGCATTGCATTTACCATTATTCCGAATTTTACCATTATCATACATCTTCATGGGTCATTAAGGCTGGAATCTTTTATAACTGTAATCTACACTTTTACGCTTTCGTCAGACTCCCAAGAAACGCTTGAATGATTCATTATTCTATACTTTGCCGTTATCGCATGTATTCTGCAAAATTTCCGAAATTGAGACATTCCACTTATTGTGTTCGTGAAATACTAATACACAAGTTACTGCAGTTTCAGATTGATTCTTCAATGCTTTCCACGAGTATTTCGGGGGTCCCGTTTGCAGTATCTGCAAAATCAGTATTAAGGCAAGGGAGTATCTACCATTTTTCTCAGTTTGTATATTTGCAGACGCTGCAGTCTTCCACAGTATTCTTGTGTCTCCCAGAATACTGCCCTACAATGGAAAGATTTCTAAAAAATCAGTAATGAGCAAGGGTATCTACCATTTTTCTGTTTTGCATTTTTGCATATACTTGCAGTCTTCCATTTTAGGGCAGTATTCTTGTGTGTCCCGAGATACTGCCCAAAAATGAAGATTAGTATCTACAAAATCAAAAGCAAAGGAGTATCTACCATTTTTCTCAGTTTTGTACTTTTGCAGAAACTGCAGTCTCCCCACTTTAGGGCAGTATTCTTTTCTCCCAGAATACCTTTTCCTAGAAAGATTGCAGTATCTGCAAAAAATTTGCAGTATCTATCATTTTTCTCAGTTTTGTATTTTTGCAGAAACTGCAGTCTTCCATTTTAGGGCAGTATTCTTGTGTATCTCCCAAGAATACTGCCCTACAATGGAAGATTGCAGTATCTGCAAAATCAGTACTAAGGCAAGGGAGTATCTACCATTTTTCTCAATTTTGCATTTTTGCATATACTTGCAGTCTTCCATTTTAGGGCAGTATTCTTGTGTGTCTCCCAAGAATACTGCCCAAAAATGGAAGATTGCAGTATCTGCAAAATCAGTAGTAAGGCAAGGGAGTATCTACCATTTTTCTCAGTTTTGTATTTTTGCAGAAACTGCAGTCTCCCACTTGAGGGCAGTATTCTTGTGTATCTCCCAGTTAATATCCCTGGATATTATATTACACAAACAGACTTTCCTTCCTGCACCGTATGGGAGAGTGACTTCAAAAGCTTATTAAACAAATGGACCATACCTCCAGTCCCTTAGGGGTGGCTGACTTTAAACAGTTCCATTTTTTTTAAAACCAACTTCGTTTTACGGCTTTTTTCCCCAGAGATATTAGGGTATCAGCGTATGCATATGAATCATGAATATTCATATAGCTGGAGGTTGCTAAGGTGAGCAGTGTTCATGGGCTTGTTATAATATATTATGCGGGACGATGCTTCATTAGAATATCTCGGGAGAGAAAAGAAAGCTGTTCACCTAATCCACAAACTGGCATATATGTATGTGTTTGAATTTACTAATGGCGATGATTATTTGGTTAGTGGCCATTATGTTGATTAGGAAATTGACTTCAAAAATACCGTGATTGTTTTGTTGCTTGTCTTTTGTTCCGAATTCGATGGCTGTTAATGTATTCATAAAGCATCTGAATTCCCCCCCCCCCACCATCGGAAAAAATTGATAAGTAAATTGGCCTCAAGTACGAGACATTAAATGGTTTAGTTTTAGAACATTTGGCATATTTTGCACTTATTGTCCTATTGCTCTGATTATTGGATTTGACTCCCAATGTGGAATTGAACGTTTCTACGGTGTGCAGAAACAATTTATTTTTATTTTACTTAATCAATTATGGTAAAATAGACCCGAATGAACTAGATTTGACTCATTATTACCAAAGTGAGGAACTTTAGTTCATTTGCTTTTCTATAGTGTATAGACATCTGGCTGTCCTTGTGCGCTTTGCATATAATTAGACTGCTGACATTAAAGGCGTGGAACCTACACAGCTCATGTAATGATGTCAACAACGAGGACTGTGCCGGAATGTGGCACAGTTTTTGAATTTTAGATCATTGAGAGTCGAGGCGTGTACGCCCCGCGCGTTGTAAGCTTGATTATGGATTTGCATGAAATATGTGCCGAATTTTTTCCCCCAAATGGCCTCGAAATGCAGAATATTTATAATGCACAGCTTATAGTTATTTCAGTCATCGGTAATTAACGCTTTTTGAAAAGCAACAGAGACCGGTGTGCGCTTTTCTTTTTCTGTTATGGAGTGGGGATTTTTTTTTTTTTTTTATCATACAATGCCTTTTATACCGAATGAATAAGTTAGCTTAAAATCTTTGGAAGATTAAAAGAGTTTTGCATCTGTAATGAAGACAGTATTATGTCCAAGATCTCTCTGTCTCCATACCCAGTTTTATAAGTGGTGTAGATTGTCTTGAGTGAAATTTGAATTTCGGTTAATAAATTTGAATTAGCGCTGGCATACGACAGAAATTTTTATGTCATGAAACAGTTGTGTTTTATGGAGTGATTTGAAAATCTTTTGATATTAAAGTGTGTATACGTTTTAATGAATTGTTCTTGGGATGTTCGATTGCTGTAATATAGCATTGGTCGAAAGGTAATTTGTATATTTTTATAGTAGCCTCGTCATTTCCTTTGTTGTTGTAATTTGAATGTGCTTTCATGGCAATATGTTAACGTTTTACTGTCAAAATGTGGATGTGCTGTGCATAACCATATGCAGTCATTTGAGGCCAATATTTTTTTCCTAATTTGCATGTAGGCTGTGGAGTAGATTTTTTTTTTTTTTTTTTTTTTTTTTTGCAAACTGGGTCGATTTGTGACCGAAATATTTTCTATTTTCTTATTACAAATATATGGATAGATGCAGTGTGAACTGTTTTGATGTAATGCTAGGGAAATCTCTTACCGCCATGCATTACGTATTTCGTAATGTTATGCTATGAAATTCATTAAATAATACGAAGGTATGAGGTAATATGTTTGTGTGGATTTACTTAATTAATATGAAATGGCATTGCATTAGAGTCGTGACGCGGATGTTTGTGTTGTCTATTACCCTTGTGTGGGTGCGTTTTAGTTTTCTGTAAAAGAAAACTATTGTGCCGGCTTTGTCCTTCCGTCCGTACTTTATTCTCTCTGCAGGTTTTTCTGTCCGCACTTTTCTGTTAACCCTCAGATCTTAAAAACTACTAAAGTTAGAGGGCTGCAAATTGGTATGTTGATCATTCACCTTTCAATCATCAAACATACCAAATTGCAGCCCTGTAGCCTCAGCAGGTTTTATTTTATTTAAGGTTAAAGTTGGCCATAATCGTGCTTCTGGCAGAGATATAGGATAGGCCACCACCGGGCCGAGGTTAAAGTTTCACGGGCCGCGGCTCATAGAATAATATACCGAGACCATCGAAAGATAGATCCATTTTCCATGGCCTTAATTATAAGCTGTAGCGGCTGTACAGAAAACTCGATTGCGCCGAAGAAACTTCGGCGCAATATTTACATGTTTTTTTTTATGTCATTGTGTGAATGTAATGTCGATTTGCTTTTCTTCTCGTGTCGGTAATTTATTTATTGTCAAGGAATGGAGGAAGAGTGTTGATTTTTGCGTATTAGATTACAGATATACTTGTAGGGTTTTGTGTACATTTCTGTGAATCTGATAAGGAATATTTATCTTCATTATGTTGATTTTGCCAATTGTCATCTTGTTGATTATTTATGATTTGTATAGATGACTTGTGGGCAATTTACTGTTCGCCAATGTAAAGAATTAGTCATTTTAACGTTTTGTGCCATTGATTATATTCAGCAGTTTAGGGTGATAAGCTTTTCTAAACGTTTAATGTTTCATACAGTTTTGTTGTTGAAACGTCAGCGCTAGAAAAGTACATAATATGGTCAGTGTTTGTGGCTGGGTTATTTGTCATATTATTTTAATTATGTGGTGCGTATTATTTTATGTATATATGTTTTTATGTATGTATGTCTGTGTGTGCGTGCTGTACATATGTATGCAATGTATATATGTATGTATACAGATATACAGATATTTATATTAATGTGTGTATATATATATATATAATATATATATATATATATATATATATATATATATATATATATATATATATATATATATATATATATATATATATATATATATATATATCTTCTTCTTTTAACATGCTTTATTCCCATTTTGTATAGGGTAGCAGTGCCTTCTTTTGAAGGACTTTTGATTTGGCTTTGGGGTAGACCATAGTCTCGATCGGCTGCCCTGTGACATTTGGACCCCGGTAGCGTATGTTACATGTATCATACCAGACCCAATGCCCTTTCTCCCAGCAGCGAGAAGTTGTTGCGCAGGTAGGTCGAAGTTCGAGACGTGTGACATGTTTGTTATGTTTTTAGAAGATGCTGTAGTGGCTTTGTTTTTGTGTGTATTTGGTGTTACACCCATTTTGCTTTTTAAGCAAACCTATCCGTTGATTATACATAATCCCGGGGTGTCTACACGGATAGCAAAGTGTCCACCTCTCTGATCAGTCGGCTGCGGATTTGAACCCGCGCCACAGACCTCTACAAGTCTAAGCTGCTGCTGTAATAAACTGTGCCATCCATCAAGGCTCCATATATATATATATATATATATATATATATATATATATATATATATATATATATATATATATATATATATATATATATAAACTTTGTTTAGCAAACAAAACACACTATATTAAAGATATTTTCACGTTAATTTATGAATAAAAGACTTTATCAAATATTGGATGTGCATCTGACAAAAAAAACTCAAATCAGGATCTGGTTTGTATGAAGAGGATTGCATATTAATAACAGGTATTTCAAGATGCCCCTAAGATACCTGAGAATAGTATGTTCCATTTCTCGAGAAATTTACATGGCATCATAAAATATATTTCGAGTAACTGAAACATACCTTACTTGGATTTTAACAGGCTACAAAGTACATAGGATTTTAAGCGCAATCCTGAAGCTTATTTTTACTGATTTATTAGAATAAAATGAGTTCTTTCCATCAGTCATAATTATGTGTTCGTGCAAAAAATTTGCGATATCTTCTTCCCTTTTGTATACAACAAGCTCCAAAGTCCACGAACTGGGTCAATCAGTTCCTCTTACAATTTCCTCAAAAAATTCTGAATTCTCTCTCCCCCTCTGTATCTCCCAAATTCAACCTACCTCTTTTCAAGAAGTGACCTGTTATCTCTTCATTAAACCATTAATACGTTGGTCTCTCAGGTCATGACCCGCTCGATCTTTACGCTGTTAGAGAAAGTATTCAGAAGTGTTTTGTCGGTGGGCGACTGACTGTCACGATCATCCCTTTTGGGGGAATACCAGTGATTCCTCGGGTTGCGGAGAACTTGTCATTCACAAAAATAGCACAGTACTGATGTTCGATTAAATTCCTCTCACAACTGATCTTTAAAAGCGTTTGCAATGGACTGAAGGTATGTATGATACCCATGGGAATACCAGGATGTTGCAGCCGTGTATATATGTATATGTATATACATATACATATATATATATGTATATATATATATATATATATATATATATATATATATATATATATATTATATGTAATATATATTATATATATATTATTGTATATATATTATATTAAGTACATTATATATATATATATATATATATATATATATATATATATATATATATATATATTTATATATATATATATATACATATATATATATATACATGTGTAGTATAATTAATGACTATATATCTTACTGTTGGTTCTGGAGAGCGCTTGGGAATTTTGCATTGATGTAAAGTCTCTCTCTCTCTCTCTCTCTCTCTCTCTCTCTCTCTCTCTCTCTCTCTCTCTCTCTCTCTCAAATGACCTATATATCGACTTGTGTGAAACTTATTAATTTTCGCTTCTTTTCTTATTTATACTGAAAATGTAATATTTTTATAGGTAAATCTTATAGTCATTCCTTCCAAGTACTGAAAGCATCATTTAAATAATATGTGTGGTTGTTTGTGTGTGTGAGGGAGAACTGGCCTCAGCATTCATTTATTTATATTTCCCAGAAATTCTTGCGCAAATGTCCCCGGACGGAGATGGAATCTTCGTGAGATAGAAGATCCCCCGGTTGACGGTCCAATTATTTCAACTGCTATATGGACGGTTTCGCTTTGCTGGAATGGTTTATCATCATTACTTCTTTTGATGTTAGTTATATACATCTATATAACTCCTGATGTTCTTAGAACTGGAAATCGCTCATATTATTGTTGTTACGATTCAAATGAAACTTTTATGGCAATGTTTTTTATTTTGACTTTTTTTTTATTTTGATATGTACTCGAGGTGTACAGCACATTTGCAGCTTTGATTTTTTTGTGCCTCTGACTGTAGAAATAAAAAAAAAAAGAACTGGAAATTTTTTCAATACTATTTGTACTTTTTTCAAGACTCAGAAAAATATGCAGCTGCCTTTTTGAAAAATGGACCCGGCATTTCGAAAAGCAATTTGCTGGTGTAGAGTCGGCTGCATGCAAACGAAAAGAAGTCCAAAATAGAATGGAAAATGGCACTCCCACATGAGATTGATAATATAGAGAAGTAAAAAGGGCTAATAAAAGTCCTCCGATTGAACCGGCCTAATATTTGGTGATTCGTGTTGGCAGCTCAACCCGCGGATATTACGGCTGGGTGGCCATCAAAAGAAAACAAATCAGTCATTAGCCATTTCGAAAAATAGCAAAGAGGATTTCGCTGCTGCTGGGTGCAGGGAGGGTCGCTTGTTTGAGCTCTGCAGGTTGTTTGGGAAGGAACTGCCGCATCCACACACGCACACACAGAGAGAGAGAGAGAGAGAGAAGCGCAATAAAATTGTGATTAAGGGGAAGTGTATGATATGTCTAGCATGCTTCTATTATATATATATATATATATATATATATATATATATATATATATATATATATATATATATATATATATATATATATATATATATACATACTATATAACTATATATGTATTTATATATATATATATATATATATATATATATATATATATATATATATATATATATATATATATATTCGTATTTATACCATGTTTTATATGCTAAACGCAAAGCAAGAGATTGCAATAGCTAAAGGAAATTATTAACATTGTCTTTACTGTGATATTCAACCTTTGACTTGTACTGTATAATAGACTATCTTTTCTAGTACCTTTTTACGCCTTTTTTTTTATTTTAGCAAATTTAATTCAAGAATATATTTGTTGGTGATAAACGTTGTTTCTGATTTTTCAAATGTTTTTAATGAAAAGTTGTTCTGGGGTAGGATCATATCATTTATGAAATGGGTTTTTATTTTGTCTGTATATATATATTTATATATATATATATATATATATATATATATATATATATATATATATGTGTGTGTGTGTGTGTGTGTGTGTGTGTGTGTAGATATTTGCGATTGGAAGCCCGTAATTCTCACCTAGCCTGAATAACTCGGGCATAGAGTGCTTTCCATGTGAGGTGCCACAAGCATTATTGCCAAAATTCATCACTTCGCAAAAGATATTGTTAACCCCGACGGCGAGATCTTGTAATTAAAAACTTAAGGAAGAAAGTTGCTAAGGCTCCGCCAAAGGGGAGGGAAAGTATTTTCATAAGACAGTTTTGGTTCAGAATTATTTTGTGTTGGGTAGATGGAATATAGGCCGCCAGATGCAGCCTGACCTTTATCTGCGTTCGCTGGTCCACCAAATTCATTGATGACGTCACCACAATCGAGTGCTCAGCTGGGTACTTTTTTGAATCTCTCTCTCTCTCTCTCTCTCTCTCTCTCTCTCTCTCTCTCTCTCTCTCTCTCTCTCTCTCTCATAACAACCGCTTGTGTATCAAGTAAAGGATTTTGTATTTTTAAAGAACCTCAAAGGAATCCCCTTAAGTTTATAGATAACACCATGGCTGTCAAGATGGAAGGTTTTCGAAAATTGTCACGGATTGCATAACTGCATTTTCTACACATAATACATTAACCTTGACTTTTAGGTGACCTTCAAATTATTTTTGATTGATCTCCGATATCCAATACAAAATAATCTATTAATGGGTCCGTTATCTTCCAAAGTAAACAATACGCCGAAGTTTCTTCGGCGCAATCGAGTTTTCTGTACAGTGTATCAAGGCCACCGAAAATAGATCTATCTTTCGGTGGTCTCGGTATAATGCTGTATGATCCGCGGCCCATGAAACTCAACTACGGCCCGGTGGTGGTCCTGTCCTATATAGTTGCCAGACGCACGATTATGGTTAACTTTAACCTAAAATAAAATAAAAAACTACCGAGGCTAGAGGGCTGAAATTTGGTATGTTTGATGATTGGAGGGCGGATGATCAACATACCAATCTGTAGCCCTCTAGCCTCATTAGTTTTTAAGATCTGAGGCGGATACAAAAAGCACACAGAAAAAGTGCGGATGGACAGACAAAACCGGCACAACAGTTTTCTTTTACAGAAAACTAAAGGGTATCTTTATCTCACAAGTCTAGTCTTTTCTCCTTAACCAGGTTGTCTGTTGTCTAAACGTTTTGGTGTTGGGTCCTGACTGGAAATCCATGACAACATATGCCATATGATATTAGTAACAGTGAAGTATTGATACATAATTTGAAATACCTTGATTTCCTGAACTCTTACTGACAGACTCAATGGCTCTAAAAGGGGAATTGGTAGAGAAGAATCTTAGTTGGGCTTTAGCCCAGTGACACCTTCAGAATGGCAAAATAGCTCCTCTTATAGTGTACCAAAATCGAACCTTCGTACTCCAGGCAGTCTGGCGCTGACGGCAAAAGGCCCCCGAAAGCACCCGTCTGAGTTATGTTCTATAAATATTCAGTGGGGCATATAT
>NC_089791.1:34258387-34260887 GCF_040412425.1 Macrobrachium rosenbergii | reverse complement strand
ATCTTATCGATAAGTGAACGGAATTATTGTTTCCAAAAATCTTCAGGTCATAAGTATTAGGTTATTTTTCCAAACATGTTGCAAATTATCATTTGTTTTTGTGGTAAAAATTAACGTCAGTAATGTGGCGGTGTTCTCTAATTGTTGATAATGTCCCCATAACATTTTTTTTTTGTTGGGGGGGTTTTGTGGAGGATCTAGACCCATCTGTAAAAATAGTGCGAGGTGTCATAAACGCATTTGATGCCAGTATGCAAATGATATTGAATCTTGATCGGAGATGTCGATTGTCATTAATGGGATTCGCTGCTTATGAAAGTTCTCGCAGTTTTTCTTTACATAAAAAACCTACAAAAATATGAAGGGATAACAGCATTTGTAAGCACCAAGGGATAGTGTAAATAGGTGATGAGAACAAAATAAACATTAATAATGATAATAACCAAAATCATGACAGTAATTTAAGAAATCTTGACGATTGCAGCTAAATAAGCAACTGTAAAGAATGGCTTATGCTTCTTTTATAGAAAATTTGTGTATCATATTTCACGTCAATAAAATCTCTGGTAATGTTTGCTATGATTTATTTATAAAAATTTTTGTTTTTTCATAAGAGATTAAATATCAAATGCTTTACCTATTTTTACCACGAGCTTATTTCTGTTTGGCGGCTTCAGCTAAGATTTGAGACACCAAAAATACATTTCGTAAAAATGATTCATAGTTTTAAAAATACCGATTACTATTATTGTTTTTAATGATTATTCAGTGTCATTAACATTTAATTAATGTTGATTTTTCCCACATTTTAATTTAATTGTAGGTTTTCTACTTCAGTTTATATATGCGCAATGAAATGGTGTTTATTTATAGTAAAAATGACCGCAGTGTTTTATTGATATGAAATTCGTATCTTTACCTTTTATGGTTGATAAATTATATTTCATATATTAGAGTTATATATTTATGATGATCATTGTTGATTGCCACGATGGTTATTATTATTATTATATTATTATTATTATTATTATTATTATTATTATTATTATTATTATTATTATTTACAGACTATTATGTTGTTGCAAGTATATGTATATATCTGTTTTAAAAAATGCATATATTATGTATGTATGTATGTATATCTTATGTATGTATATATATATATATATATATATATATATATATATATATATATATATATATATATATATATATATATATATATATATATATATATTGTATATGTGTATGTGTTAGTAAATTTGAATGTATGTGATGTATATGAATAGATTATTTTGTATGTGAGATTTTTGGTGTTGCTATGAATAGTTTATAAAACTTGTTCTGATAAAATAATTTAATTGAACAATCATAATATACATCATCATTATTCAGAGATGATTACCCTTAATTATACGAGTGACAAGCATATGAAATGGTTATGTACTGAATTACTGAAGGTCTGTAATGTTATTAAAATAAACGCCTCCTAGTGGTAATTTTTAAATTTTAATAAGTGGTTTGCATAAAGATCTATCATTAACAGTATTGAAGAATGAAATAATTTATATATATATATATATATATATATATATATATATATATATATACTGTATATAGTTCGTTCTATGAGGATTGCAATAGTTAAGCAAAAGCGACTAGTGGGGTGGTCAAGTGAGGAAGAGCGCCTCCCATACATCTGGCATCTGGAGACAGCCGGAAGTTCGCCGTAGATGCGGGGCTTCTGCGACATGCAAGGTGACATAGTTACCTTGGCTTCATTATAACTAATCGCCATTTTTTTTTAATCGCGTTCTCTCTTTTTCCTGCCGTTCGTTCCGTAGATATTAATTTCGCGACCCAATAAACCTATTCCTTCTCGTCAGATTGTGCATGCAAGTTCTTAACGACTTTCCAATCGGTGTATTACACCTAGCGGCCTCACTATTATTATTATTAAGCTTTCAACATCGGGGCCCTGTGATTTACTTTGGCTTCTCCGTAGGCGATAAAAGCATTACTTCGTTGCTAATGTTGTTACTGCAATGCTGCGTTCATCCGGTGCATCATTGCAAGGAATGATTATTCCGTCAGCGGTGTCGGAGTCCGCTTTCCGTTGGTCCGCTCCTTCGTCGTAACTCGGTCAATTATTTTCCCCAGTCCTGTTTATTTTCCTAAAGCGGATATTTTAGGCGGTGGCGGAGGAATGCATTCCGATCTCAGAGTAGGCGCTGTGACTACTCGAGGGAATTACATATTCTTTTTTTTTCTTTCAGTTCAGAAATAGTGAAGGTAAATCGGTCTTTCGGTCCTGAGTACTAAGTTAGGCCGGTAGAGGGCAGGCAAGGGTAGGCATGGCTCTAAGTAGACGCCAGTAGACGCTTGACACGCGCGCGCGCTCTCCCTTCCCCAGGCCTCTCCCCACCCCCCGTACACCTACACCCACACACGCACACCCACACACACACACACACACACACACATTTCTTCCTTTTCTCTC
>NC_089791.1:34240887-34253387 GCF_040412425.1 Macrobrachium rosenbergii | reverse complement strand
ATATATATAGTCACAAACATTAAGCTACATTACGCGCCACTTCGGGAATATCACTTAATGGGAATTATAATTGATAAACTATCTGGCACCTGGGAGTAGAGACTTTTGATGATTAGTGGGAAAATACAATCAGTAGAATCTTATAAATATTTAGGAGTAGAGACTTTGGATGATTAGTGGGAAAATAAAATTAACAGAATCATAAATATTTAGGAGTAGAGACTTTGGATGATTAATGGGCAAATACAGTCAATAGAATCTTATAAATATTTAGAAGTAGAGACTTTGGATAATTAATGGGAAAATGCATTCAATAGAATCTTATAAATATTTAGAAATATTTAGGAGTAGAGACTTTGGATGATTAGTGGAAAAATGCAAACAATAGAATCTTATAAATATTTAGGAGTAGAGACTTTGGATGATTAGTGGGAAAATAAAATCAATAGAATGTTTTAAATATTTAGGAGCAGAGACTTTGGATGATTGGAAGATTAGAGAAGAGATGGTTACAGTTTTTATAGTCCTGTTATCAAAGGATGACTTGCACTAAAAGTTTTTTGCATGCATAGTAAAGTTTTGCTTTTTAGTTTGCGAAAGTAATCTAAATAAAAAAAAAAATCATACCTCAAAAATGTTGCCGTCTTCTTAGGGAGTTATAGTCACAATGATTAAACTACGGTATTCTGAAAAAGTCACGTCTCATAGTTTAACAAAGGTCTGATTAATTCAAAACTTTTCACTGTACATAACGGAGGAAATATTAGGTGACTTACCAAAGGGAGTTAACATTATTATTACTATCTCTAGAACAGACTGTAAGAGGAAGAGGTAATACTGATGTGGGAATGATAATCCTTTAACCTTTGGAATGAATACTCTATATATAATGTCTTATCTCGTCTCAGGATGTCAGTAAGAAAAATTCGGTTTGCGCGCAATATTTTTCTCTCTGTTTGTTGTAGCAGATGTGAGATAAAAATTGGAAGACAACGAAAGAGTGAGAGCCATTACTGCGACGAAATTAGATCGCTCAAGAACGTAGAAAGAACGTAAGTAAATCATTATACCTTCGGTGATTACCATTCTGCAAGGTCAGGTAAGAACTGTGATTCATGGAAATACCTTTACATCGTTTTAATAAAGCCGAACAGTGACCTTTTAGCACTGGACGGGGATGAAGATATGATGAGTTTGTGCAGTCCCAAATTACAGAGTTTCATATATTGCGATTAATCTCGCATTCTCAAAATTGAGGCTCACAAATACGACAGGAACGCGGTGAAAAGTCCTGAAATGACACGCTGCTGGGAAGTAATGATACGGAAAATAATGTACGTAACTTTCTGAGCGAGTGACATTTTATTTGCAGCAAAGGGTAATGACTGTGATGAGGACGTCTCTGACTTTAGGTCGTATGGGATATTTCGTATTAATGGTGATAACTGCCACATGCATGGCCGGTAGTTATGTTTAATAATTCATGGATGTGTGACAAAGCTTAATGAGTTGGATTAATCTGTTTTAGTTCCTTTTAGGTTTATCATGTATTATTTTTTTTTTTACGCTTTTTACTTTTTCTATTCACTTTTCGTTTTGAAACCTAATTGTAGTTTGGAAATGTATCTAAACATTTTGATTTCTCCGTGAATGATGGTTCTTTATACTAAATATAAATAAATATATATACTGTATATATATATATATATATATATATATATATATATATATATATATATATATATATATATATATATATATATATATATATATATATATATATATTATATATATATATATATATATATATATATATATATATATATATATATATATATATATATATATATCTGAATCACGAAAATATGGAAAGTGATGATTATATAAATAAAGACAAAATCCTCGAAGGCAGAGATAAACAATGGAGTGCTGCAAGGCCTTTCAGAAAGCTTATCGTCCTTTTACTTAGCAGAGTGATAAGGACAGTAGGGTCAAAGCACTATTACTTCATTGTTTCTCTTTACCTTCGGCAGTTTTGTCATTATTATATGTCTTTATGTATATATGTATATATTTCGACATACATACATACACGAAAGCATACATGCATGCATACATACAGACAGTGAGACAGGCAGACAGACATGACGAGCGCATGTACATATTCCGTATGCATAAACGAGTTAGAGCACACAGTACAGTTTTTTTTTTTTTTTGAAGCACGATAAATGAAGCCCGAAATGCAAGTAAAATAGCGGGTGAAATTCCAGCACATCATGATGAATACGTTTCTCAGTGTTTAATGCGCAAACATTGCCTTAATAAAAATGAGTTCTAATTTTTACATGTTTTCGTTCCAGAATTTTCAGATACTTGGAGCAATGCGAACAGTATGGTAGAAATATTGTTTTAGAATAACACAAATTAGTTTGAAATCCTTATGAAGTATGAACAGAAAAAAAATGTATAATGAATAATAGAAATTAAATTCGATATATTTTCCACAGATTTTAAATTTTTTTAGTTATATGAATTGGAATATTTCTTTCAGCTTGCAGAGGGGTACGGGTGTGGGTTAGGGGGTTAGGTGGAGAATTCGCCTTATTGTAGAAATGTTTGCATAAAAATTAGATTAGTTTGTTGACGAGATATGTCATTAGATTTTCAGCTGTGCATTATCTTTTTCATCACTTAAGGTTTGGTGATAAAACGGGAATATAAATGTTACTTAGTTTCATTCAATATGAAACGATGAAGCGAAAAAAATAGCTGTTAAGTTCAGTACAGGATGTGAAAATATTTAAAAAGGTGAAACAAAAAAGGAAATTTTGAGGAAGCAAATGTAAAATTAAAGTAAGATGAGAACAATAAGACTAAATGAAATACAAAAAATTGAAAAACAATAGTACATGAAAAAAAGGGTTATGAGGTGAAAACAGAGTTAAAGAAAAAAAAGTCAGGTTATGAACGTATATTTGCAAATGTAAAGACTCAATCTATTCATAAGCATTAATGCTTTTAAAATAGACCTGTGAGTGTGCTTGCATGACCGCAAGTGTGTTATTGACTTCAGTCAGGGAAAGCAATCTGAAATATTTTAAGCTTTTGTATTTCACATGGCATGCAAGTTAATTAGATATTCGGAATATCTTAATATTGTAAACTACGAGCCAGCTGCCTATTGACAGTCGGTATATTCATTTATAATTATCTTTGATATTGGTACTTTGTTCACGGATTTGTTTGCGTATCGATATGATGGACGGGAATCCAGACTTAAGTCAAATTTTCATTTCAGAGCCAAATGACCCCATACTAATATTCGACAGAATACTCCTTCAAGGTGAATATTGCGTTGATGTGCCGGAGACAATTGCAATAATGAGCTTATTCCAAGTCGATACTTGATCAGATCAGGTCTGTTTCGCCGTTCCTCTGTAACGGCAGTGGTGGCGCAGTGAAAGCATTCCTGTTCTCGTGGGAAAGGGGACTTCTTGTGCTTATACGAGGAAGACGAGGTTAGGAAGAAATTGTGGGGAAGAGTAATAGATGGAACAGAATGAGAAGGGTCCATAAAAAAATTACCAGAGGATGGACGTGGTTAGGAAGAAATTGTGGATTATCTGGGAGGAGGAGGGAAAGGAGGAATAGGAAGAGAAGTAGAAGACCGAAGTCGTGGAAGAGTAGTAGATGGAATAGAGAGAACGTCCATAAAAAAAATACCAGAGGATGGACGAGGTTAGGAAGAAATTGTGGATTATCTGGGAGGAGGAGGGAAAGGAGGAATAGGAAGAGAAGTAGAAGATCCAAGATGGGGAAGAGTAGTAGATGGAATAGAATGAGAACGTCCATAAAAAAAATACCAGAGGATGGACGAGGTTAGGAAGAAATTGTGGATTATCTGGGAGGAGGAGGGAAAGGAGGAATAGGAAGAGAAGTAGAAGACCGAAGTCGTGGAAGAGTAGTAGATGGAATAGAATGAGAAGGGTCCCAGAGGATGGACGAGGTTAGGAAAAAAAATTATCTAGGAGGAGGAGGGAAAGGAGATAGGGATAGAAGATCCAAGATGGGAAGAGAGTAGATGGAATAGAATGAGGTCCATAAAAAAATACCAGAGGAAAGGTTAGGAAGAAATTGTGGATTATCTGGGAGGAGGAGGGAAAGGAGGAATAGGAAGAGAAGTAGAAGACCGAAGTCGTGGAAGAGTAGTAGATGGAATAGAATGAGAAGGGTCCATAAAAAAATTACCAGAGGATGGACGAGGTTAGGAAGAAACTGTGGATTATCTAGGAGGAGGAGGGAAAGGAGGAATAGGAAGAGAAGTAGAAGATCCAAGATGGGGAAGAGTAGTAGATGGAATAGAATGAGAACGTCCATAAAAAAATAAGGAAAAATATTGTGGATTATCTGGGAGGAGGAGGGAAAGGAGGAATAGGAAGAGAATGGAGTCGGAAGGTTAGATGGAATAGAAGAAATCCATAAAAAAAAATACCAGAGGATGGACGAGGTTAAATTGTGGATTATCTGGGAGGAGGGGGAAAGGAGGAATAGGAAGAGAAGTAGAAGACCAAGTCGTGGAAAAGTAGTAGATGGAATAGAATAAAAAAGAAGAGGATCGAGGTTAAAGAAATTGTGGATTATCTGGGAGGAGGAGGGAAAGGAGGAATAGGAAGAGAAGTAGAAGACCGAAGTCGTGGAATAGATGGAATAGAAGAACGTCCATAAAAAAATTACCAGAGGAGAGGTTAGGAAGAAACTGTGGATTATCTAGGAGGAGGAGGGAAAGGGAATAGAGAAGTAGAAGATCCAAGATGGGAAGAGTAGTAGATGGAAACAATGAGAACGTCCATAAAAAAGGTTGGATAGGAAGAAATTGGATTATCAGGGGAAAATGAGTTCCAAGATGGGGAAGGTAGATGGAATAGAAGGAACGTCCAGAATGGAAAAGATGGATTATTTGAGGAATAGGAAGAAGTAGAAGATCCAAGGCGTGGAAAAGTAGTAGATGGAATAGAAAGAAGTGGTAAAAACAAATTACCAGAGGAAGTAGAAGGAAGAGATGAAGATTAAGGGGAAGGTCAGGTTGGAGGAAACAAGAAGGAGAATGAGGAAAAAAAGATGGAAAGGAGGAAGAGTAAAGAGAAAGAAGTGGAATGGAAGGAAGAGGATTAGGGGGGAGGTCAGGAGGAGGATGAGAAATAAGGAAAGGAGGAGAAGGAAGTGGAATAAGAGCAAGAGGAAGGACGGGAAGCAGACGAAGTAGAAGGAATAAAAGTCACACGACGGAACAGAATGAGAAAGGGAGAGGAGGAAGAGACGAAACAGGGGGGAAGAGGAACATCAACATCAATATTCCTCATCATCCTCCTCACCAACTATCAGCAAACGAAGTGATGTTGATTGCGAAGTTGGTCAGTTGCTAATTCGTGCATAAATTGATCTGTATGCATTCGCCGTTGCAAGAGGCTTAGAACGACGTCGCTCCTAATGCTTGTGCCATCTCCAGAAGACGTTCGGGACTTGCCGGTGAGGCAAGCTCAAGTGTGTGTGTTGTAGTCTGGTATAGTTTGACGAACTGTACAGTATATGTTTGTGTATATTTATATAATTATGTATGTGTGTATATATATATATATTTATATATAATGTATGTATGTATATATGTGTATATATATATATATATATATATATATATATATATAATAATGTATATATATATATATATATATATATATATATATATATATATATATATATATATATTATGTATGTATGTATGCATTGTGGCTATTACAATTACATATGTATCTGGTAAAAAGTGACCTGTAGAATATATATATATATATATATATATATATATATATATATATATATATATATATATATATATATATATACATATATAATGTCTGTTTGTGTTTGTGTGTGCCTATGCATCCATGATACATGTGCCACGTATATACGTTTAAAAGGTTACAAAATATTTCGACGAATTTATGTCCATTATATGTAGAATGTATGATTTTGCTAATAACCAGTATAATCTGTTCTCTTTGGTAAATGCAGGTGTGTAATGCTTAACGTATTAAGGTGTTATTGCAGACAATTACCGGTAAAAACCTTAATTCTTGATAGTGTTTAAATCTTGCATGTGGTATAGAAATAAAAATCACATGTAAAATATTCACATTCATAAGCTATAGCCCTGACTTCTCTGAATGAAATCAAAAGTGAAGCAACACGCGGCTGTGCTTTCCTAATCATGTATGTTTGTGTGTTGGTGTTGGCACACATATGCATGTATACATGCAGTATACATGTATCTGAATAGCTACGTTGACGTCATTCACAGTCTCATGGTGGATAATGATAAATGTTTGCAGTGAATGTAAACTTTAGATTCTGTATGTGTATATATATTTTATTTAGTATGAATGTATCTGAATAACTAGATGACGTCATTCACAGTTTCACGGTGGATATTGATAAATGTTTGCAGTGAATGTAAACTTTAGATTCTGCATGTATATATTTATTATCTGATACAATGAGACTCTGATTGTATTTTAAGATACCAAACCCCCTCCCCCCTAAAAAATTATATGAGTGGTTTATTTGTTTTTCCTGACTCTTGTGTTTACAATCTCTTCGCACTGCCTATGCGAAAATGGTCCTCTTGTGTTTACAATCTTTTTCCCACTGCCAGTGTGGAAATGGTCCTCTTGTGTTTACAATCTCTTTTCCCACTGCCTGTGTGAAAATGGTCTTCACAGTATTTTAATACGTCTTCATAGGCTCTTCACGCTACCTGTGAAAAAACAGTTTCTTCACTATCTCTTCACGCTACCTGTGAAAAAACAGTTTCTTCACCATCTCCTCACGCTTCCAGTGAGAGAATGAAGCATCTTCTCAAACTCTTCATATACTACATAAGAAGCGCTCGCAGGAGAGGTGAAAGGGCAGATTATAGTCACAGCTTTCGTTTTGTTTCTAGAGCTGGTCACAGTAAATGGAGTAAATGGGGCGTGTTGGCAACCATCCCTCACAGTAACTGTCTGATTTTAATGAAGGCGAGTGCATATTGTCTGGAAGGTGAATGAAGAACAGTAATTCTAGGGTCTCAAATGGACATCCCCGTCGGAGTGTTTGAATAAATTGAAAATAGAGAATATATCACTTTCCGATGACTAAGTATTGAGCCAGAGTCTGGTGTAATGGCCATTCGCCAGGTTTTAAAATTTAGGTATGGATTCAAAGAAAGCTTGTTTTATGTAACTTTGTAGGCTTAAGATAAGGGAGACTCATTACAGCTATCATATAATTCCACACACGACTAGATTTGCCTGATGACAGAAAAACTAAACTAAATGCCCTAAACAGAAACCACTGCTTCTAAACGGCATACCTGATCATGTTTGTATTATATTCTTTATGCTGGTTGAATCTCAAAAATTAACATTTTTCCAATGAAAATCTGAAACAGTTGTGGACATTTTGACTTAAAGAATATATGTACAAAATGCATATCGCCATAGATAAGCTTAGATGAATACGCGTTTACGCAAAGCGGAAGGAGGTGAATCAGTTATTTCGAACTGGCTTCTGCTCTTTTCATTCGTCCCGTTTCCTTCTTTTAATCCGAACCTTTTGTAAATCTCTCGCAAAGTGGGTATTTTTGTATGCATCATTAAGAAAACAGCCCGACTTGCTTCCGGCACCACCAAAAGACAAAGTTTCGAAAGCGTCTTAATAAGATGCGAAATCTCGGCAGTTATTTTGTTTCCTTGCGCCGGTTTTAGCAACTCTGATCAGCTTAGAAAGAAAATTCGAATTTCTGTCAGTAAAGATTTCCGAATGCCTTGTTGAGGAGGGCTCTCTCTCTCTCTCTCTCTCTCTCTCTCTCTCTCTCTCTCTCTCTCTCTCTCTCTCTCTCTCTCTCTCTCTCTCTAAGAACGGGTTTGGCCACTTACATCCAAGCTCTCTTTTGAAGAATTGTCTTCATATGCTGTATAAGCGAATGTATGTGTGTGTGTGTGTGTATGTGTATGAGAGAATGAAGCTGTGTATATATTCGGTGTACTCCTTCATTTCAATACACACATATTATATATACATATATATATATATATATATATATATATATATATATATATATATATATATATATATATATATATATACTATACCATAAGAATCAGTAAAATCTTTCTCATATATATATATATATATATATATATATATAAGATTTTAAGATTTTATATGAAAGATTTAACTTTAACTTTATTCGTAAATAAACTTTATTTTAGCACTTAATTAGTTGTTGTTGTATTTTTTACGAAATTTATCTTACTGATTTTGGAAATAACTGCAGAAAGAAATAATATCTTGTACAAGGAAAGTATACTAAACCTTCCAGACAAGCACAGGGGGTAGGCTATGGTGTGCCAACAGAGTGAAACCCTATCCGTCTTTTTCATGGCTCACACACACACACACACACACACACACACACACCAGACGGGCATTATAACCGCTGGAACATGATGAAAAGGGAGCAGCATTGGTAAGACAAAGGCGCTCTGCCATCACTCCCTAAGTCCATAACAACCTCACCCTCTTTACTGAAGAAGAAGAAGAAGTTGAAGAAGAAGATGATCATCATCATAGTGATGATGAGGTTGATGAGATGGGTGTGCGGTTGCAACCACTCACCGCGCACTAGGATACTCATTTTGGGTGGCGCAAACGCCTGGTAAATGTTTGTGTACAGTCGCTCAAGTTCATCCCTTCAGATGCTTGTGTGTACAGTACACACACACACACACACACACACACACACACACACACACATATATATATATATATATATATATATATATATATATATATAAAATGTGTGTGTGTGTGTAATTGTAAAAAAAGGAAGTGAGAATCATTGCCGTTGCAACTAAAGACTGGCTTATCATGGATGATCCCATTACGTAGAGGGAAAAAACAAAAGCACACATAATTCTACACTGAAACATCATCAGCTTTACATTGTCCATAATAAATTGTGCCTCTCTCCTCGTTTAGATTTCCTGTAGTGTTTCATGGATGTCAAGGCTCTTGTTGTATCACTTATCGTTTTAGTTTTCTGTAAAAGAAGACTATTAAGATGGCTGTTTGTCTGTCCGTCCACCCTTTTTTCTGTCCGCACATTTTGTGTCCGCCCTCAGATCTTGAAAACTACTGAGGCTAGAGGGCTGCAAATTAGTATGTTGATCATCCACCCTCCAATCATCAAACATAGCAAATTGCAGCCCTCTAGCCTCAGTAGGTTTTATTTTATTTGAGGTTGAAGTTAGCCATAATCGTGCTTCTGGCAACGATATAGGACGGGCCACCACCGGGCCGTGGTTAATTAAAGTTTCATGGGCGCGGCTCATTCAGCATTGTAGGGAGACCACCGAAAGGTAGATCTATGTACGGTGGCCTTGATTATACGATGTACAGAAAACTCGATTGCGCCGAAGGTTCTTTATCCTCATATAGTGTTCCACATCTAGTGTGCTGATATTTAATTCCAGTATCTTTCGCCTTTTTCCTTTAGTCACTCAGAGCAATCAAATGCCACTTCCATGAAAAGAAAGAGAGAGAGAGAAAAAAAAAACAGTTGAATTGTCATTCCCTTCATGCATTCAAACATTTCCCTCTTTAAACACTCCTATTGATACAGTACATTTGTACAGCTTTTAGTGCCTCCCTTGCCTCACGGTTCGCCTCTCCCCTCTTTATCTTCAATATTGTGTAACAGTTACTCCCAAATACCATTTCCATTCTTCCGACATCCATAACAACATTCATCGCTAGGTCCTCCTGGTTCGTCGTGCATTTTTATCTTTATTCATTCTGCTTTTCACAGAATTTCATGTTCTTCAGAGCCATTCGTAGAAAAAAAAAATTTATAAGTCACAGAAGAATTTCTTCTGTATCGACCAAATAATAACGTGCAATTTGCAAATGAATCCTCGTCTCACTCGAAAAACCTAATCATTGTTCAAATAAGCCTCTGATACTGTCATCACTCCGTTTGCTTGAAGGTTGTGCTGCTGGGAGATATGTACCAAGCAATTTCTGTCCTTTTTATTATATTCTTACAAACAAAGCTTAAGGTTTCTTCATAAGAAATTCCAATCATTCTTTTACTAAGTACTTTCCCCTTCCTGCGTTTTCATCACTTCAGACTGTCATATGGGCTTCATTAGACTGTCATATAGGCCTCTTTAGATTCACACACGCCCTTTCAGATGTTATCTTTACTTTCAAAGTCCGCTTGCAACTATTTTGGGGGAAACTCTTCATTCATATCCTTCCACTTCTGCTTTTTGTTTGATTTGATGATTTTCGCGGTGAAAATCCTTCCATAGCCTTTCAATATTTACTAAGCAGTTTTATGCCACTTTCATTCGATGAAACAAATATTCATCTTTTCAAATTGCTGGGAACATTTTCTTTAAATCGTTTTCTTTTATACTCATTCAGGCACCGAGTTGCGCTGTCAGTACATAAATACATTTTTAGCGTCTTTTTCTTTTAATCCTTAACATTTTTCTGTCCTGCTTTCGACATCCACGGCCATTCTGAACAACTTTCATATTACTTACTTGTCTTGCTTCCGTCATGTACATTTATTGGCCATTCTGTTTGCTAACATACCCTATTATGATACCAAGCTGCAATGTTGAAACATCAGGTCGTGCCGCCCTTTATTATCCAGTGAACATCTGTCGGGCTTAAGCGATTCTCAGATTTACATTAATCCTTTTAACTTACACAGTATTTATTTCTATCGCGCCTTTGTCACCTGCATTTGATAAAGACATGAATCATTCGGTACTTTGTCATTAGGTCTTCATGTGGTTATTTCATCATAAGATCCAATCGTTCAGTAATTTCTCAGTGCAACCTCTTTTCCGAGGAACATCTCTTTGTGCCTTACAGTTCTTTTGCAAATTTTCTTGAAGCGTTTTAGTGTCACTTATTTTACTCTCTCACTCGTTCTTTACCCTCCTTTTGTAGATTACTCTCCCTTCCAACTTTCATCTGTGATGCAAAAAATCTCTCCTCCCTGAACAAACGCCCTATTCCACTATTCTTCCTTCCTGATCACACTTGAATTTACAAGATCTTCAAGCTGCCCTAGGATTTGCTCCGGAGGTCCCTTCCAAACCTTATGTCCGCTGTATTTCTAAGTTTAACTAATTCCTCAACCTCCTGCTTCATTATTCTCTCTTCCTCTTTATTCTTAAATTTACATCAACCAATAAGTGGTAATATTTACGTCCAGACTTTTTCTTGCCTTACCATTGTGACATATTTTCTCTAGCAAACCTTTTCTCGCCATTTCCTAGATACGTCCTGTATACTGTGTATAAAGAACCAATCCTCTTTCAGAACAGACTAATCCACAAGGTTCTAAAAACTTTCACTTTCACGCATTCTATATAGCCTCTCTCTCTCTCTCTCTCTCTCTCTGTCTCTCTCTGTCCTCTTGAGAGAGAGATATCTCGATTCCTCAGATATTTTTTTTTCAATTCTTGGCAACTGTTTTATTTTTCGTTCTAGATCATGGTACCTTACCAATTATGCCTTCTGTTACTATTCTTAGTCCCAGACTTAAAATTCTAGGGGTACTCTGCCCTAAAATGGAAGACTGCAGTATCTGCAAAAATACAAAAATGAGAACAATGGTAGCTACTCCCTTGCCATACTACTGATTTTGCAGATACTGCCGATAGGACCACATAGATACTCGTGGAAAGCATTGAAGAATCATTCTGAAACTGCAGTAACTTGTGTATTAATGTTTCACGAGCCGAATAAGTGGCATATCTCAGTTTCGAAAATTTTGTAGATATTGCAGTTTTCCATTTTAGGGCAGTACCGCAGTCTGCTTGATGCCAGAAAAAACGAACCCCCTTCTTTGTTCTGCTCTTGTTTGACACACTAAAGCCATTCATTCTTAGACTCCCAGTTCTGTAGGAACTGCCTATTTATTCCCTTTCCGCTCTCTACGTTCTGATTGATCCAGTTTTGAACATATCCGCTACCTCATATTTACCTTTTCATGTGTAAATGCCCACAAGGATTGAAAACGTAACACAAGGTATCATTGTTTGCAATTATTTTTGGAATAGTCGTATTGGTTATAGGGTGCTAGCCTTATACCATCGACAGTTGTTGATTTTCAGATTGCCTCTAGGGCAGTGGTTCTTAACCTGGGGTACATGTACCCCCAAGGGGTACGAAACCTTAAACCTACGGGTATGAGACATGATAGCCAGTGCAATGGTACTATATAATCATTTTCATATGTTTGCATTGTATCTATATTGATGGTGTATGAAAAATTTTCTGAGCTATCAAGGATACGGGCACTGAAATAGGTTAAGAACCACTGCGCTAGGTTATCAGTCTTTTCAAGATAATGAGCATCCAGCGGTTTTCTGGCTACTTAA
>NC_089791.1:34233387-34238387 GCF_040412425.1 Macrobrachium rosenbergii | reverse complement strand
TACCATTTCTCTCCTTTCCCTTTCTCTCTCTCTCTCTCTCTCAATATCCTTATTTTCATTTGCATTACATTTGATCTCTCTCTCTCTCTCTCTCTCTCTCTCTCTCTCTCTCTCTCTCTCTCTCTCTCTCTCTCTCTCTCTCTCAATATCCTTATTTTGTCATTTGCACTACCTCTCTCTCTCTCTCTCCTTCTCTCTCTCTCAATATCCTTATTTTGCCATTTGCATTACATATCCTGCTTTTGATCTCTCTCTCTCTCTCTCTCTCTCTCTCTCTCTCTCTCTCTCTCTCAGTACCCATATTTTTCCTTTAGGTTTAAGTTGATTTTTAATGTTCTTTTATGAATTCTGAATGACAAATAATTGTCATGTGTATCCGAACAAGAGAATGCGCTAAGCAGTTTTTTCGTGTGACTGACAGACCTTTGTGGTAAATTCATTTGTGTTTTGCCACTATGGCGTAATTGCTTTGCTTTTGCTTCGTCTTTTCCGATGTTCATTTGTCTTTCCCCAATTTGGATAGTACCGTGAGTGTTGGCATGTTGCAAATGTTTCGTGTGGTAACTGGAAAAAGAGAGAGAGAGAAACTGGCATCAAAGTTAGGATGTTGTAAGAAATGACAGTCTTAAAATGAAACCTTGCACCTGACGTTGTATTTGGCTGTGGGAAAGGCATATCTGCGGTACACAGCATATACACGTATAATCCGTATGTAGATGGCCTTGCACTGCCTCTTGAATCACATTCAGCCTTCGGAATTCAATATCGTGCATATGCATTTATATAACTTCAATTAAGGCGTTCAGCTTGTTGTGTGGAGAGAGGGAGTGAGTTTTGCATTCACCCCGACTGTTTTTCGGGTAATTGGATGAATGAAAACTAGAATATCACGAAAAACTTGACGCTCGAACGCTTGCCCTCTTTAGATTTGGGTTGGAGCTGCTTAGAATGATTTGCCAATTCTGTCGTAGAGCCACAACGGCGTGCTGCTTTTTTCATTCAGTAATGAAATGATATTGCCGATGCTTGGCAATGAAAATGGCATATTCCTCTAAATTGTGGAATGGCCGCGTACGATTTCATAATGGCTTGCAGTATTATACCTTTCGTTGGTAAACTCGTCAGATATGTAGGATGCCATTAGGAGGGGATATTATTTGGTTGCGGTGTCTCAATCGCATTAGTGCCATTTTCTCGTAATTGGTATCGCCTTTTGGTAAACAAATAAACTCCCCATTATTGATTGCAGTATCATTTTTGAATGGTTGAGTATAAGCATTGTTTTCACAACCAGTTATACATGCATTGCAAGTGATTATCTTTGTTATATTGCCTTGTTTTGTTTCTACCAATATGGTAAAATTCTGGACTTAATGCTTGTAGTGATTGAACAGGGATTGTTGATGTGCACTAGGTGTATCAGTCACAAGTTTTCTTTCCCTTTTGGTTTTGAGCCTCATTATGAAATAGTTCTACTTGCTACAGACATCTAAAGTGTTTTAAGTTCTTTTTTGAAAGCTCAGGTGGGTTATGTACTCGGAGGTTTTCTCGAATCACTGGTTCAATTTCAAATAAATTATTTCAGGGGAAATAATTAAGAAATAATGTCGTGAAAGGCCTTCTTTTCTTGAACTGCAGGGCCAGAAATGACAAAACGCACTTACAAATCTTTTTTATACAATGAAGATTCAAGTTTTGTTCAATCCGTTGGGCAATATGAGGCCAATATAGGGGTCAAAATTTCTTATAGGAATGTGTTAGGGAAAAATTCAGCTTTTTCTCAAGAACAACTGTCCTGCAATTTGTAAAATGATTAAGCAACCATACTCAGGTAGTACAGAATGAACTTTGTTCGAGGTATGCCCACAAGAGGCAGGGTAGGGTTACAATAGCCCTGCAGAGTATTATTTAAGAACACATAGAAAAAAATGTCACAACAACGCTTCAGACTATTACTTGAGAATACATAGAAGAAATGTTTATAGGTCACAATAAGAATACATGGAAAAAATGTCACAGCAGCCCTTCAAACTATTACTTAAGAATACATTAAAAAAATGTTTATAGGTCACAGTAAGAATACATAGAAAAAATGTCACAATAACCCTTCAAAATATTACTTAAGAATACATAGAAAAAAATTTCATTATCACATACTTATAAGTGCCACCAGATGACAAGTGGGCGTCTTGTTTTTATATAAATGCGTTAATCTTGCTCTCTCCCTATTTTCTTTTTTAATCTGTATTGGAATCTGCATAAATATTAAGACTCGCATGTCGTCTTTTCCCTTGTTTTACCTGGAGCCGCCAGAAACGTTCTGGCTATGGAAGTATGACTGCCAATAATCTTCGCGTGCAAAACTTTATGCTAAGTTATTGTGCCCAAATTAATAATAATTATTACTGTAGTTAAAGTGAATGGCAGCGTCAGTGGAATTGATTTTATATATGGACTTATTAATTCTTCTTATTATTTTCTTCTCATCAGGGCTGATATTTGCTAATAACTGGCCGATGTTCATTGACTATGAACATCGGCCAGTTATTAGCAAGTATCAGCCCCTGATGAGAGGAAAATAATAAGAAGAATTGAAAAAACTGTATATATATATATATATATATATATATATATATATATATATATATATATATATATATATATATATATATATATATATATATATATATATATATATATATATATATATATATATATATATATATATATATATATATATATATATATATATATACTCGTATATATAAACATTATAGATATATAAAATCAATTCCATTGATGCTGCCATTCTCTTTTAGCAAGACTTGCTTGAAAGAGGGTCTGCTACCTTCATAAATTATTATTGCTGTCATTATTATCATGGAATCACGTGAGGGATATTATAATTCATAATAGCATGCAGCCGTAAGTGTTATATACATCGTGTATGCGTGTATGTGTAGTGCTTGAGCGTTCGCTTAACATTCACAGAGACACGGCGAACGCACCCACATTCGTCTATTTCTGTGACTAGACATTACAAGTGAACTATAGTGACATTTATTGGAAGGTAAAAAAACCGGGCTGGGTACAGAATCACAAAATACCGCGGACAATGAATTCGACGCGTTCTTTTGTACATTTTTCCTTCCCACGTTTACCTTCCATTCTACAGCGGTTTCTGTTATGGATAGGAATCGGCCGAACCTCGGCTCCAGCGGTACAGCGGATGCCTGTCTTCTATATCTTTTTTTTTATTCTCTCTCTCTCTCTCTCTCTCTCTCTCTCTCTCTCTCTCTCTTCTAAAAGAGAATTTCTGTAGTTCACTCTAAGCCAGTTATGAAATTTTCTCTCTCTGTCTCTCTCTCTCTTCTAAAAGAGAATTCTTGTAGGTCACTCTAAGCCAGTTATGAAATTCTCTCTCTCTCTCTCTCTCTCTCTCTCTCTCTCTCTCTCTCTCTCTCTCTCTCTCTCTCGCCTTCTAAAAGAGAATTTCTGTAGGTCACTCTAAGCCAGTTATCTCTCTCTCTCTCTCTCTCTCTCTCTCTCTCTCTCTCTCTCTCTCTCTAAAAGAGAATTTCTGTAAGTCACTCTAAGCCAGTTATAAAATTCTCTCTCTTTCTCTCTCTCTCTCCCTGGCAAAGACGGAAAGGTACACTCGTACATATACAGTAGGGTACGCGCAAAA
Organism: Macrobrachium rosenbergii; assembly: GCF_040412425.1. Lineage (NCBI taxonomy): Eukaryota > Metazoa > Arthropoda > Malacostraca > Decapoda > Palaemonidae > Macrobrachium > Macrobrachium rosenbergii. The sequence continues at coordinate 34,234,699 of NC_089791.1, read as the reverse complement.
TCCCATACCTGTGATTTGTATGAATATGCTGTAATAGAGGAGTCGGACTCATTAGTACCGGTAATAATATAACTCAGGTATCTTGAAGGGTGAAAGAAAAATGAACGGGGAGGTCTGAACAGTTCACTCAAAGACTCTCAGTATATACAAAGCGGTTTGGAACTACTTGTATTTTAATAATTTACTTACATTTCTATTTATTTATTTATTTATTTGTTAATTTATCTGTTTTTCCTAATAACTGATCTCCCCTTTCTGTATTTCCCATTACTCTCTGTTACAGCTTTCGAATGAACGCCATATTCTTTGGAAACTTACATTTCAAAGCCTAGTATTAGATTAAAACGCGTAATGGTAGGCATTTGACTGCAGTAATGGAAAATGTGTTAAAAGACTAGGTAATGGATTTTACAAATCTCTGTAGTAACTTTATATTACCATTTGTTTTCCACAATCCTCGAAAAAATAAGTCCAGCATTGTCCAGTGAGGCTTGAACTGGATTTACTGCCAACTTTCGGAATCTCGGTTGCCTCAAGCTGGAAAGTCGATATAATATAACTATATAACTGGGACCTAAAATTTTCAATTTGCCGAACCTTGCCTGCTTATTGTGTTTTGTAGAGTAAGATGTGACGCCTCTGTTACGCCCCTCACGTAACCCCAACCGCCTTCTAATTGCTGAGGATTCTATGAAAAATGGTTTCATCATAATCATACGACACATTTATACAGTTATTTATAACTGTCTTCAGTTATATTTAACATTTTATGTAATCTTATAGAACTGCAGCTATTTATCAGTGCACATATAATGGAGCAAAAATTTTTATTTCTATACCCCTATATTACTACAGCTATTTATCAATGCCCATATAATTTAATGGAACAAAAATGTTCACTTCTGTACTCCTATAGAACTAAAGCTGTTTATCAATGCACATATAATTTAATGGAACAAAACATATTCATTTCTATACTCCTATAGAACTACAGCTGTTTATCAATGCACATATAATTTAATGGAACAAAAATGTTCATTTCTATACTCCTATAGAACTACAGCTGTTTATCAATGCACATATAATTTAATGGGACAAAAAATGCCTTTTTTATACTCCTATAGAACTACAGCTATTTATCAATGTAAGTATAATTTAATGGAACAACAAATGTTCATATCTCTGATCGTTTTGCTGACCCCTATACTCCTTTTAGTGGACCCTGTTTGGGAACAGCTGCTATAAGCAACTTTAACCTTGGCCAAAACGTAGAAAGTACTGTATAAGAGGAGATTTCAAATTAAGCTTGCAA
>NC_089791.1:34208387-34230887 GCF_040412425.1 Macrobrachium rosenbergii | reverse complement strand
GGAAGGCCGGTCTAATCTCTCTCTCTCTCTCTCTCTCTCTCTCTCTCTCTCTCTCTCTCTCTCTCTCTACAATGGGCAAGCATTTTATTTTTTTTTTCTGGGGGAGTAAAACTCCCCCTCCCTCCCATTCGTAGCGAATACCCAGGGATCTAGTACAGTGGTAAATGAGACGCTGCTCGACCGCCATTCGAGTAGAATTATGGCCAGATGGACCCCACGAGGAAAAGGAGGAGGAAGAGAAGGATAAGGAGGAGGAGGAGGAGGAGGAGGAGGAGGAGGAGGAGGAGGAGGAGGAGGAGGAGGAGGAGGAATCGACTGCCCAAGACAGAATGAATGTCGAATCGATGGAGGCACGTAACGTCCAGGGTATTTTCAAACGCCCTTATGAATAATATCGACTAACGTGATAAATTACCATATTATCAATAAAGTATTTCATGAACTATTTTCGGGATGGACTTTCTGAAATGGTGTCAAAGGGGTAGGGAACCGTGCAGTATATTTACCTCGTTCTGTCCTTCCTTATTTGTTATTCTGTCCTTTCATTGCTTCTTATATCGGTATTTAACTGTGCGGAAGGTTGTTTTTTAAGACTGCAACCATTTTTTCCATATGAATGTATGAATGGTAACTTCAGGATATCTTGATTAACAGTCTGTAGCCTTTTCATCAAGTTACCATCAACTTGAGAGGTGGATATCTTGATTAACAGTCTGTAGTCTTTTTCCCCAAGTTACCATCAACTTGAGAGGTGGATATCTTGATTAACAGTCTTTTTTTCCCCAAGTTACCATCAATTTGAGAGGTGGATATCTTGATTAACAGTCTGTAGTCCTTTTTCCCAAGTTACCATGAACTTGAGAGGTGGATATCTTGATTAACAGTCCGTAGTCTTTTTCCCCAAGTTACCATCAACTTGAGAGGTGGATATCTTGATTAACAGTATTTTTTCCCCAAGTTACCATCAATTTGAGAGGTGGATATCTTGATTAACAGTCTGTAGTCTTTTTCCCCAAGTTACCATCAACTTGAGAGGTGGAGAAGTTTTCCAGATGATTTGTACTGAAGATGTAGGATTTTTGGCTCGCTGTTTTATTAGCAAGATGCTTTATTTTGAGGGAATCTCTATTGCCTTTTTACTGAAAATATACAGGACAGGTTAAACATCCAATTTTGTTTTTTATATCTCCACTGATGTCAGAAAATAGGAATGTATTTCAGCATGTTTTTGTTAAGGAAGTCTGCAGTACAGTTAAGGCCTGCACCATCTTTTATACAGTGTTACGCAGCCTTGCCAGTCCATTTTAGCTTTTTCCACTTGACCTGAAACGAAAGGGGCAACAGCGTTGGTCAGTACAGATAAAAAACAAACTTAGTACACAAAAATTGGAATGGATGAACAGAAAGCACGATAAACAGAGACTGACGGGTGGACGGACAGAAAATGAACGAAAACTCATCACAAGCCAGATTTAAGTGAGGGGCTGAAAACTAAATTGTAAAACAACTCATCTTTCAAGACTGAATGATGTAGATTTGTGCTTGGAAAAATTGTCTTTTTATCATTTTTCTAAATCAGTGGTTAAATCTATATGATTCTTTGGCAAGCCTTTTCAAAACGACCTATACCATTCAGAGTCCTCTCCACTGTTGGCGTTTGTATCAAGCATGTAACGAACTATTGCAAGGAATGGACCTAACTGACTGGGCTATACCGGAAGCATTTTCCTAAGATGGAATCGAGTACGGGACCTTTCCCTGAAAAAAGCGGGATGCCATATCTTAAAAACTAACCATAGAATTTTCTTGAAAATAATCTCACTATGTTTCCCACACCCAAATTACTCCCCAGTTTCTATTCTAACCTAACCAAACCTAACCTAACCTAACCTAGGGGCATGGCAAAATAACCGGGTCTGGTGCAATACTAGCATATATCTCAAGGTAATGACGTGTCTGAACCTCGTGATTATATTCTTACACCTTCTAACTAATGGATAATTTTTGTAGTGTACAAATTCGTTACCAATAATTTTTATAAAATTTTTAGATTTTTTATGACTTAGATGTATAGTTTTTTTCCGGGTTTTTATTCTATGAAGAAGTAATTTCCAACTTAGTCAAACTGCTACATTATAATATTTTGAATCTAATTTTACTGAGCCCTTTTTAATCCGTCCAGATTAAGAGTCCGATAAACCCCTTTTGTCTTCCAGTTTATCACAGGTATATACAATAGCCACAATAAAACTATGATTGAATTGAAATAAGGTATTATTTAGGATTATTATTTAGGATTAATGTCACCCCATGTTATGCAGTAGACTGAGTGGCAACTTAATATGAATGTAAATGAAAGTAAATGGTAATCGTCTTTGAAACTCATTGTTATGGTTATTGAATTACGAGGCAACTTTAGTAAGGGATTATTTATTTTTTTATATCTCTTAATGTTTTATACATAGATATCATAACTTGTCATAACAGATCGTGTGCTAAAGAAGAAAAATAAAGAAAATGTGACCAGTATGAACAGACTGTTGAGCTTTAGTGTTTGCTAGTTTTTTTCAAACTTTTCATATTTTCCTTGATTTTTTTTTAGATCTTATATGTCTACTTTCTATTCTTCATGCCTTCGAGTTTTTCATTTACTTATTTATTTATTTATTTATTTATTTTGCTGGATCTTTAGTGTTTATTTTCTCTATTTCATATCTTCGTTTGCTTTACTTGATTTACATCTATGCTAAACAGCCAAGAAATTGTTCCTGTTGGGTTAAATTACCTTGTACCAGTACGGACTCTTGCACCAATAGGATATTGAGTTTACTAGGCACTTTCCCTCCTTTTTAAGTTTTCTGTAAAAGAAATCTATTGTGCCGGCTTTGTCTGTCCGTCCGCACTTTTTCTGTCCACCCTCAGATCTTAAAAAAAAACTAATGAGGCTAGAGGGCTGCAAATTGGTGTTGATCATCAACCCTCCAATCATCAAACATACCAAATTGCAGCCCTCTAGCCTCAGTAGTTTTTATTTTATTTAAGGTTAAAGTTAGCCATAATCGTGCTTAAAGTGGTAAAGTTTCGTGGGCTGCGTTTCATACAGCATTATACTGAGACCACCGAAAGATAGATCCATTTTCGGTGGCATTGATTTTACGTTGTAGCGACTGTACAGAAAACTCGATTGCGATGAAGAAACTTCGGTGCAATTTTTACCTGTCTAAGGTGGCCCTTGCAGCACTTTCGATAGCCGTTCTTACTATAGTTGTCTGTGATTTAATGCCCTAAATTCTATGTCCTTTAAGTCTTTTACCAGAGAAATTAAACTTTGCACACCCACGCAAACATATATTCATGTAATTAAGTTATAATTACTTTCATTCATGTATGAATATAAACGTACTGGCAATTATTTTGTTTAATATGTGTTAAACTTATTAGATGTCTGTTTCTGGGATGGAAAGTAACTGATTTCTTATGTTTGTTTAAATGTTTATATTAGAGCCAGTGTTTTTTTTTTATTGTTTAGCCTGTATGTTGCTATAACTAAGGAGCCAGTGTTTTTTTTTTTATGTATGTTGTATAACTGAGCCAGTGTTTTTTTTTTATTGTTTTGATTTAAACTAAGCCGTCAGAGTGTTTTTTTTCTAACTAAGCCGCCATTGTTTTTTTTGTTTTGTGTGTTGCTATAACTAAGCCGCCAGAGTGTTTTTTTATTGTTTAGCCTGTATGGTGTTAACTAAGCCACCGGAGAGTTTTATTTCATTGTTTTGCCTGTTTGTTGCTATAACTAAGCCACCAGAGAGGTTTTTTATTGTTTAGCCTGTTTGTTGCTATAACTAAAACAGAGTTTTTTTTTATTGTTTAGCTTGTATGTTCAGCCAGGGAGGTTTTTTTTCACTGTTTAGCCTGTTTGTTGCTACAACTAAACCGCCAGAGTTTTTTTTTATTGTTTAGCCTGTTTGTTGCTATAACTGAGCCACCAGAGAGTTTTTTTTATTGTTTAGCCTGTTTGTTGCTATAACTAAAACGTCAGAGAGTTTTTTTTATTGTTTAGCTTGTATGTTGCTATAACTAAGCCGCCAGAGTGTTTTATTTCATTGTTTAGCCCGTTTGTTGCTATAACTAAGCCACCAGAGAGGTTTTTTTATTGTTTAGCCTGTGTGTTGCTATAACTAAGCCGCCCGAGAGTTGCAAAAGCGGTGACTTTTTCCTACCTGCTGACGAGCTAATGGATTTTTGTAATGAAATGACCATAGCCGGTGGGATGGTGACCTAACCTTTTATCATGCAAATCCCGAATTGTGTCCAACTGGCGTTCGTTTGTATGCTTTTGCTTGGACAGGAGAAGGCTGCAGGTATATCGACTTTTCAGCATGGGCGAAGTATACACAGTTTGTTAAATGGAAATGACCTGAGTAACTGCAAAAAATTGTTTTTGGAGAAATCTTATTCTTTACTATGAATAATGGGTAACGTTGCTCTGGGTATAGATGCAATTTAAGCATTGCTCTTTTGTGTAACATACCCTTATTTCCATTAAAGTAGGCTTTAGAGGTAGAGCAAGTGTGTTGTTTTGTATATAAAAGAGAAAGAAATATTATAAAATCCGTATGGGTGAGACAGTAGCCTAAAGTTTGGCAACCATGAGTGGCAGTGATGGACGGAAATCAAACTTGGACGCGTAGCAACATTCACAAGGGAAATCGGATTGTAGTCTCTCTCTCTCTCTCTCTCTCTCTCTCTCTCTCTCTCTCTCTCTCTCTCTCATAAGGCAAGACATTATTGTTGTTTCTTTCAGGAATATGAAGTAATTATGTGACATTTCTTCAGATTCTTGAACTTCTTAGGAAATTGCGGTTTTGTGGACTTCGTAGTCAGTGAGAATGAAATCTAGCTTTCAAGTCTGGTTACACGGTCAGTGATCGTGAAATTCGGAACAATTTATGCTTTCAAGTCAAAATTTCCTCCCACTCCGTATTCCTAAAATCCATTATACATCAGCCAGACAAACATGTCCTAAGAACGACGGTAAATGCGTATCTTAATTGGGCTCTTTGGAGCTCGAGAGGATGTTAAGAGGCTAACAATATCTTTCATAGGAGTTGCATCTATATTTATGTTCGACTTGTCAGTTCTCCAAGAATGGCTGCTTCGTGGAACTTTGTAAAGGGACTGTTTCATTTGCCGTTCTACTGATAGACTGGATCCCAGAGGCTTCTCTGCCACCAGTCACCTGGCATTTATACGAAACATTCGGTTGCTTGTGCTCAGGCAAAAGTTAATCTCTCTCTCTCTCTCTCTCTCTCTCTCTCTCTCTCTCTCTCTCTCTCTCTCTCATTTTATGGATAACTGTGGATGTTGCTTTGGTGAGCTGCTGAAGAACGTTCCACTTATTTTTTCCGTCCAGCCTACATTATGACATCGTTCAATTTCTGTTTCTCCTGTATTGTGTTTTTTAGCTTTCTGTAAAAGAAAACTATTGCGCCGGCTTTGTCTGTCCGTCCGCACTTTTTCTGTCCGCCCTCAGATCTTAAAAACTACTGAGGCTAGAGGGCTGCAAATTGGTATGTGGATGATTCACCCTCTAATCAGGAAATATACCAGATTGCAGCCCTCTAGCCACAGTAGTTTTTATTTTTATCTAAGGTTAAAGTTAACCATTAGTCATAATCGTGCTTCTGGCAACGCACCAACACAGGCCACTATGGCCGGCTGAGCGTTTCATAAGCCGCGGCTCATACAGTATTATACCGAGACCACCGAAAGATGGAGCTATTTTCTGTGGCCTTGATTATACGCTGTACAGGAAACTCGATTGCGCCGAAGAAACTTCAGCGAATTTTTCACTTGTTTTAAAGTAGAAATGCCGTTGCAACTTTTTTTAAAGACCTGTATCACGCACTTGCCAAAGGAAAGCAGCCATACGAGAGAGAAGGGAAAGGAATTGGTGAACAAGAGGCAGTGAGGCGGTGGTCATACTGAAAAGATCTTAGACCTTAAGAGAGTACTCGTTAAAAACATCGAAATTCTTTTCTCATGGAAAGTGTGGAAACTGAACTTGAACCTCTTTTCTGCCCTAAAATGGAAAACTGCAGTATCTGGAAAATTTTCGGAATTGAGGCATGCCACCCATTGGGCTCGTGAAACACAAAATACACAAGTTACTGCAGTTTCAAAATGATTCTTCAGTGCTTTATTTAGGGAGGTCCCATTTGCAGTATTGCAGAACTTTCGAGATTGAGATATGCCACCTGTTGGGCTCATGAAACACAAAGTACACAAGTTACTGCAGTTTCAGAGCGATTCTTCAATGCTTTATTTAGAGGGGTCCCATTTGCAGTATCTGCAAAATTTTCGAAATTGATATATGCCACCTATTGGGGGTCGTGAAACACAAAATACACAAGTTACTGCAGTTTCAGAATGGTTCTTCAGTGCTTTATTTAGGGAGGTCCCATTTGCCGTATTGCAGAATTTTTCGATATTGAGATATGCCACCTATTGGGCTCTTGAAGCACAAAATACACAAGTTACTGCAGTTTCTGAATGATTCTTCAATGCTTTATTTAGGGAGGTCCCATTTGCCGTATTGCAGAATTTTTCGAAATTGATATGCCACCTATTGGGCTCGTGAAAAAATAAATACACAAGTTACTGCAGTTTCAGAATGATTCTTCAATGCTCTCTACGGGTATTTAGGGGATTCCCATTTGCAGGATCTGCAAAATCAGTATTAAGGCAAGGGAAAACTGCAGTATGTACCATTTTTCTCACTTTTGTATTTTTGCAGATACTGCAGCCTTCCATTTTAGGGCAGTTTTGTTCTCAGCGCATAACTGCGAAATCCACGGCCTTCTTCCCTCATTAGACCATGACGAAACCATTTGACTTTGTATGTGTTTCCATAATTTTGCGATTTCCCTCAATTTAACAGGCGACTAGGATGCAAACTCGAGGACTTTAACCGCTTTAGACTATCCGAACTGGACTCAGGGGTTGTTTAGACGTTCTTGGCTCAACATCGGAAAAAAACACGCATTTATGCTTAAAACACGTGTGAACAGTTCCTACACATTTTTTTCGTATTTATAAAGCGTGTCCAGCAAGTGAGTGATTTTCTGTTTCAATTTACAAAATTGTCAAGGAGAACGAAAACATAGCATTCAGCGTTGGTATTAAATTTTCTACATCTACTATTGTTACCTTTTCAGGCTAAACATAAAGACGGCAGAACTTCGGAAGGAAAACTTGTCTACAAGATCGGACATCCAAGACGATATAAGTCTGCCATTCTTTGCGACGGGGGAAAGAGTTTCTTTTCAGAAGTTTCCCTAACAAGGCCAGGGAGCTGGAGAGATGGGGATCATATTTGGTCACTCGCGTTCGGTTGGAAACGACAAAAGAACGAACGCAAATCCTTATTGCTGCTCTGCTACTGCTGCTGTTTCCTGTTGTAGCTCTCTCTCTCTCTCTCTCTCTCTCTCTCTCTCTCTCTCTCTCTCTCTCTCTCTCTCTCAGTAAGATCTCCGGCGTTGAAGATGATTTTAGAATATGGAAATTGTGTTGTGTTGCTAACCGTTGAAACTAAGACACCATCCACCTCTCTCTCTCTCTCTCTCTCTCTCTCTCTCTCTCTCTCTCTCTCTCTCTCTCTCAGTAAGATCTTCCGCGTTGAAGATGATTTTAGAACATGGAAGTTGTGGTGTACTGGTAACCGTTGAAACTAAGATACGATCCAACCTCTCTCTCTCTCTCAGTAAGATCTTCCGCGTTGAAGATGATTATAGAATATGGAAATTGTGATGTATTTGTAACCGTTGAAACTAAGATGCGGTCCAACCTCTCTCTCTCTCTCTCTCTCTCTCTCTCTCTCTCTCTCTCTCTCTCTCTCTCTCTCTCAGTAAGATCTTCCGCGTTGAAGATGATTTTAGAATATGGAAATTGTAGTGTACTGGTAATCGCTGAAACTAAGATACGATCCAACCTCTCTCTCTCTCTCTCTCTCTCTCTCTCTCTCTCTCTCTCTCTCTCTCTCAACTTCGGTATTCTTTTCCATGTGTTCACTGAAAAAACGATTGAAATGAGGGACAAAGTTTAAAAGCAATGGTACTGCTTTTGGAAAGGTTCGAGACCGATAGAGCAGATAAATAGTATTGCCACCTATAAGATGAGATACGTATTTCAGCTCGGAATGGTCACACCCGAAATTAGTACATGGATGGATCACCCGTAAGAAAGAGGTGTCGCCATGGTCATCAGTTTCGGGACTAGGATATAGAGTTACAGTAAACTCTATTTGGAAAAGACTGACATCTTGAGCTACGGTATATTATATTCCACATGGTAGAATATATTGTATGTAGATATATAAATCGATGTCTTAAGTTTATATAAACACGAGCTTGATGGCATGCGCTACGCTGCGCTGGAACCCGGCGATGCCTATCATGTCTTCCCTACCCTCCTGATTCACTACCTACCCCGCACCCACCGGGGCGGACAAACAGGTTTGCAGGAGGAGGGTGGGTGTATCATGTCTTCCCTAACCTCCCGATCCCCTACCTACCCCGCCCCCACCCGGGGCGGACAAACGAGGAAGATCCACTAGGATTTTATTATTATAGACAGATAGATTTTATTTATCAGCATTTTGTATATTATCCTTTTATACTGATATGCTCTCATATTAGTTAGAGGGAAGGTTAAAGAGAATATTTTATCAAAAAAGTTACATCGTAGCAATTGCTGATAATTTTTCATTCACACTTATTTTTCTTTTCTCTCTTTTCAGGTAAGTGTGTGTTGCTGAACTTAGGCAGTGGACGAAGCAGAGTAAAACAACGGTATTTATTTTGTACGTAAAAGTTGAGTTTGCATTACGTTTTCGGAGCCCAACTACTGAGAGGTAGGAAAACTCCTTAATTGGATGAAGTGTTGAACGACCCAGAGTTTTTCGTACTATTGCTAGATTTTAACTTTTTTTTTTTTTTTTTACTTTTTTTCTGTTTTCACGGGGATCTCTAACTCATGTTCGAAAAGGTGTTTGCCCAGTCAACAGTGGTTGATTTTTCATTTTTCATAAACCAGTGACATAATTTGGAATGTTACCTTTTTGATGTGTTTAATGTATGTTGGCTTTAAATGTACTGTTGTAAACTCGGTTTTCATTTAAAGACTTGTTAGGAGTTTGTGCATTTGATCACCACAAGCAATTCTCAATTTTGTTTTTATAATAAAAGATTTGGGTGTGGCTTTTATGCTTCAGCGGTTCGCTCATGTAAAAATCCAAGAGTTCAAAACTCTAAAAGCATTAGGTTCTTATATAAGAATTTTTTGTGGGATCGTTTAGGGCACCGATTTAGCATCGTCATAGAAGCGTTAGGCAAACGTAGTTTGGAAGGAATGTGTGAAAGTTTTAGCTGTAATTGTCAGCTTGATATTTAATAGTACTTTCTATTTTTACCTGACATGGAATCGATTTCAAGAACTGGATATTTTTAATTTTAATATTTATTATGTTATTCACGTGCATAAAAATTGAGTCGTTATTTTACTTTTACTTTTAGTGTGATGTGACCTTAGGAAAAACGTAGTTCAATATCTACCTTTCTTTAATATTTAAAATTATCGGGAGTCCCGACATTTTCCACTAGGGTACAGTATCTGGGAATTTTATACGCGTCATGAATAGCTGAAACCCTTCGTTGTGATTAGCGAGGGTTACCGTCTGGTAACCTTTTCCACCAGCCTGTATGACATTTTGGGACCTGAATCTTTGAGGCGTTTAGGGGGATTACTCATGGGCGCCAGTGGTTGCTCAGAATCCCTTCCTCCCCAGAGAGGAAGAAGAAGAGTCCGTGTTGACGCTCCCACAGCTTTATCTTACAACGACAAACGACGAAGGAGAAAATCTAGAAATGTCAGTTAGACGCAAGAAATAGGATTGCAGTTGGTTGTAGGATAAATTTAAACATTTTCTGTCTAGTAGTTTAACCCTTGCTATTAACAAAGTCCAAAGAATACACAGCATCCTCTCGCACTTGACGTATAATCAACCTCATTAGTCTGACATGTTTATTATTTTGTTCAGCTGTCGATGGGATCAGTTCTCAATTTTTTTTTATTTTATTTATTCATATATTTATTTTCGCTACGTTCCTATGCCTGAGAGGAATGCAGTTCCATGGTGACTGTAGCGTAGCGTTGAATTATTGATACAGGACATAATTCACCGAATTTTCAGGCGGGAATGTTTTTCATCTTTTATTTTTTAATCATAATTATTCATACTTGTGCTTGTGTTTTGTCAAGCATTAGATATCCTAGTACATTTACTAATATAACTAATTCAGTGTTTGTTATTGACTGACTGTAAGCTTGGGTAAAGTATGCCATATATGTTTGAAAACGATGTGGTAATCAATGTTGTTTTCTGTGGTTAAAGATTTAAGGGATAATTTCTTCCTTTCGAGGTAATTTTGTACGCTTCAGCTCTGTCATTTTATCAAGATAAGATGAATTTATAAGTAATAATTTCTTTTGAAAGTAATGCACGCGTTTTTCTGCCGTATGTCTAATTTCTTCATTTTAGCGGATTTTTTTTTTTATAATTCAAATCCACGTAGGTGGTAGTACCGTCAGTGCACCTCATGCGGTGCACTGTAGGCATTACTTAAGGTTCTTTGCAGCGTGCAACCTCTTTCGTTCCTTTTACTGTATCTCCTTTCATATTCTCTTTCTTCCATCTTGCTATCCACCCTCTCCTAACAATTGATTCATAGTGCAACTGCTTTGAGGTTTTCCTTCTGTTACGCCTTTCATACCTTCTTACTGTCAATTTCCGTTTCAGCGCTGAATGACCTCATACGTCCCAGTGCGTGGCCTTTCGCCTAAATTCTATATTTCAGTTCAATCATAATTCAAATGAACTGTCCTAACTTGCATCAGCCTGCTTGGTACAGTAGTTGAAAGGAATCCTCTCTCTCTCTCTCTCTCTCTCTCTCTCTCTCTCTCTCTCTCTCTCTCTCTCTCTCTGTAAATCGTTTTCGTTAGAGACTGAAAATTCAAATCGTATGTCAGCTCCAGCTATTTTTCTTCTTCAGCAACTTTGTAAGGAATTGGGGCCGACAGTCCAGAGCAAAGCTCAGTTAAGAAGGAATTTGGGAGTGCAGCTCGTCCCGGCCGATAAATCATGCTGCCTGTGCACCGGCTAATGAATATGGACACCCTTTGCGCAGACTTACGCCCCTCGATATTTTTAACCAGAGGCGGCAAACGGGGGATCTGGCCCGCTCCGGATTTTTATCATCCTAATGTTTCACTTCCTGCCGGGGGTTTTTCGTTCGCCTTATCTCCACAAGTCTTCTCGAGGATTCGCTTTTTCGTCTGCCTTTTGCATTAGTCCCTCGGTTCGCTGCCATCCAGAGATGACCTTTTCATTCCGCGTACGGGTTAATGCGAGCCTGCTCTGTTTCACCTTGTAATCATAAAGTCCTAAGGCTTATAATTCACTTGCTGATTTTATTTCAACGTGTAATCTTAAAGTCTTAAAACTTATAATTCAGTCGCGCAACATTTTTCTCTTTCTCTTATCTTGTTATCCGTAAGTTTTTGGCGCTTTCGGACCAGTCTCAATCAGTGTCCTTATTTTTGAGTTCGGAGAGTAAGATGGGAATTTCCTTAAGGGTTTTTGGACATTTCATTATTTTCTCTTCCGTAGGTGTGTCTCTTTTGATTTCTGAGTACAACGACCTCGTTTTTTGCTTCCTTCAAAGTTTGCTCACCCGTTCTTCTTACACATTGATCTTCATCAACGTCTCCCAGCGTTTTCTCTTGGTTATGTAGGGTATATCGTCCATAGGGTATATCGTTCATGCAAGTACTCTGTTGGTGTTTTGATCTTACTTCTCTTCCATCAAGATATTTCTTTTTTTTTATTTTTCATATCGGCTGGTCTTCTTCTACGCCTTCATAACATCGGGAGCTTACTGTTCAATTCTTATTGGTTTTGCTCCTTTTTTTTTTAATATCTGCTCTTTGAGTTCCTCTATATACTAATTCCGTGCGTCGCTTCCTCCATTGTGTTTGTAATTCCCAGTGCAAATTAATCCTTATCTACAATATTTTGCCCTTTAGAATAAATTCCGAGAACATATTAATCCTATGTTTTAATTCTTTCAAAGCTCTTATCTGCATTATTGTAAAGAATCTCTGTGTAATGTCACACCACTCCAGGTTTACTCTTTCACTATTTCAGCTGCATATGTAATATATATGTTTTATTTTCTATTTTTTTTTTTAATTAGCCTGTCTGTAAAGTTGTTATTTTGTCCGGTATGCTTGTAATTGTAGTGAAGATAACGCCATTACTTTTAGAATTTGGACGACTGATGACTTTAGTCTTTCTTACTGATTTATTGAAACTTTTTTGTTAGCATGAACTACTGTAAAGTACATTGCGTTTTGGACTTGATCGTCTAGGATTGTAACAGAAAGTGTATACCTTCTTCTGCCGAAATACATTCTGAATATCACCAAGACTATTTGAGACTACGGAAATTCTTATCATTTCGGAAGGAGGCGTGTGCTGTCTTTAGGTAGTTTTTTCAGTAACGCTTGGACCTGCACATGCCATGGTTTTAAGTATTGTGAAACCTTTCACTTTGGCGGTTTTTTGTAATAATTACTCTGAAGAATGAAGATGATAGATAAAGATACCCCTTTCCATTACTTACGTCCATTCAATTGTGAATATAATTTTGTAAAATGACAATGGAATTATGGATGACGCAGATCAATCATAAGGTATCCTTGTTACTGTGGAGAACCAGATTTTATTTTTACCTTCTCTTGGCTACTAAATAGTTCCAAAAGGTAAACATATTGCAGACTTAAACAGCAATCATTTAAATAAAAATAACCTTTACATCACTGTCAAGGATTTTATCACAGAACCCTTTTTATTGACGAAACATAAGATGTGCTCTACACCGGAGAGGATTTTGCGCCAGGAGCTGCATTCCCAGAATCTGAATGTAGTCAGCCGTAAAACCAATAAAAGTTTTATGTGTGCAGCGGCAGAAAGTCAGCGCGGGGGCTCCTACTGCATTTTCCATTTTATCAGGAATCAAAGTAATGATGTTTACATAATGTAGCGTTTAACAATAAGTGAAGAAAGCTTGATGAATCTCCTTATGTTGAAGGTGATTAGAAGCAGTTCCATTCTGTTGCGACAGTACCGAAGCCTTTCAACCTTCCCTTGATATATGGCAGAATCCGGGGATCGATGTAGTGACGCTACAGCGGAACTGAGGTATGAACGATGATTTTGGAATTGGGAAAAGGGTTACTGACTCCGGTACCTGAAAAGAAAAAGATACTGATTTAGAGAAAGAAACTTGGGTTATTTGCTGAAACACTGAAAAAAAAAAGTTACTAGCTCGGCGAGAGAAGCTTGAGTTGCTTGCTCAGACACTGAAAAAAAAAAAAAAAAGTACTGGTTCAGAGAGTGGAACAGGGGCTACTGGCTGCGACAATAACAACAGGAACACTGACTCAGAGAGTGGGACAAGGGCTACTGGAACAGATACTGAGAAAGTTACTGACTCAAAGTGTGGAACGTGGGTTATTAACTCAGACAGTGACAAGAGAAACAGTGACTCAGAGAGTGGAACGTGGGTTGCTGGCACAGATACTGAAAAAGTTACTGACTCAAAGTGTGGGACATGGGTTACTAGCTCCGATAATAACAACAGAAGCACTGACTCAGAGAGTGGAACATGGGTTACTGGCACAGATACTGAAAAAGTTACTGACTCAGAGTATGGGACATGGGTTACTAGCCCCGATAATAACAGCAGAGAGTGGAACATGGGTTGCTGGCACAGATACTGAAAAAGTTACTGACTCAAGAAGTAAAATAAAGTTTCTGAATCGGTCACGCTGCAGGGACAGTGGCTCAGGAAGTGGAAAATGTCACTGAATTAGGAACTAAAATAATATTGCTGACTCCATGGGAAAGAGGCTCACTTATTTATGGTGCTGGAAAAGCATTACTGACTGAATCAGTATATAACTATAAAAAAACAGTGTGAATCTGGTATTCAAAACTTTTACTAACCTGGGAAAACGAAATGGTTACTGAATCAGGAAATGGAATAGAGTTACTGACTCGGTACTGAACAGTGTTACTGACTCAGAAAGTGGATAGGAGTTATTGACTTAAATAAAATTGAGTTACTGACTCGAGTACCGGAAAAAAGTTCATGGCTCGTCTACCTAAGAAGATTATTGACTTAGTGAAAAATAGTCAGTGCTTCATGAACTGGAAAAGGTTTACTGATTCTTGTACTGTAAAAGGTTAGTTACTCGGGAAGTAGAGAAGGGTTGTTGACTTAAGTGGAAGAGAAAGTTACTTTCCCAGTACGTTAAAAAAAATAATAATGATTCAGCAACCGCAAAAGGGTTACCTACTAACTCAGAACCTGGACAAAAGTTGGTGCTGTTATAATGCCGTTCATCAGCTTTAATGATTCCTTTTTTAGTTTTTTGTAAAAGAAAACTATTGAGCCGGCTTTGTCTGTCCGTCAGCACTTTATATGTCCGCCCTCAGATCTTAAAAACTACCAAGGCTAAAGGGCTGCAAATTGGTATGTTGATCATCCACCCTTCAATCATTAAACATACCAAATTGCAGTCCTCTAGCCTCAGTAGTTTTTATTTTATTTAAGGTTAAAGTCAGCCATAATCGTGCTTCTGGCAACGATATAGGACAGGCCACCACCGGGCCCTGGTTAAAGTTTCATGGGCCGGGGCTCATACAGCATTATATCGAGACCACCGAAAGAATTATCTATTTTCTGTGGCCTTTAGTATACGCTGTAGCGGGTGTGCAGAAAACTCGATTGCGCTTTTTTTTACTTATTTTTTTAAATGAATTTCATCTTAATTTACTATCGGACCAATTTATCAAGTGTTTACCGTATTTAGTAACAAAGGTTCATATTTCATCAGTGGGTTTTCTTGATTTTCTTGCAAGCGCTTGTGCACAAAAATTATTTCCTAGCATTATGGGAATTTTGATTCGTTAGAGAAGATTCTCTCTCTCTCTCTCTCTCTCTCTTCTTTCTCTGTATTGCATATATATTATATATGCATAGTATGTAATATATATACATATATATAGATACATATGTATGTGTGTGTTGTATGTGTACATATGTATTTGTTTGTTTATATATAGAATTGTTATATTTTGTCAATGCTTTTGTCATAATTTTATTCACTCTTTAAAACAAGGGATACTCTAGATCTTATCTTGAACTTGTCATTATTTTTTTTAACGATCTGTAAAAGTATATAATACTTTTCGAAGTAATCGCCAGGTATTATTTGCGTTCTCATCATTTACCGTCTCACTGTAGCAATTCATCAGAAAATATTAACCACTGCAAGTCGATGTGGAACTCTTAAGGCACTGATTTTTCAGTGCTTCACTGCATTACTGCATTGCTGTATTCTCTGTTGATCATGACTTCATTCTATCGGGTCTATTTATTCTATGAACTAGCCACTCAGACTTGAAAAATCAGGCATTCTCGTCAGGCATCAGGGCCCTTTTGCCTGAGGAAGCGTAAAGCAAATCAGACAGACTCCATGTTTTGCAAGCATTCTTAGAATTTGTCATTAGGAATCGTTTCCGAACCATCAGTCAGCAAGTGTTTACACACCTAATCAAACTTGGCTCATTTTTTAAAGAACAAGAAATGTTAGGGTCGGGTACATCCACTGTTTGCGCAGCAGACTCGCTTTGTTTTCCGTTTTACTTCCGTTATTGCTCTGCTTTTGTCTTGGCAGTTTTTCTCTGTGTGTCACGTTGTTTTAAACAAACCAACACATGTATATGTATATATTTGTATGTATGTATGTATATATATATATATATATATATATATATATATATATATATATATCCTTTGTTTCAGAAAGTGAATAAAATTATGACAAATGCAACAACAGAATATGGTTCCTATAAACACAAACAAATATTTATGTATGCATAAAACACCTGCGCATACATATAATCATGCACACACGTATATATATATATATATATATATATATATATATATATATATATATATATTATATTATATATATATATATATATATATATATATATATATATATATATATAGATATAGAGAGAGAGAGAGAGAGAGAGAGAGAGAGAGAGAGAGAGAGAGAATTATATATAATATATATATGTATATATACATATCTGTATATATATATATATATATATATATATATATAGAGAGAGAGAGAGAGAGAGAGAGAGAGAGAGAGAGAGAGAGAGAGAGAGAGAGAGAGAGGATCTTGTCTAATAAATACAAATTTTCCTTCTCACACCACACACATTTATATGTTTGTATGTTTTTTTTTTATATTTTCGTAAATGTTACCAGATTGTGATGTTTTTCCATGTTTTATGGTCAAGACATAACGAGAACCATCCACTAATGTAAACCTTTTTCTCCCAGTCAGGAGCTTCCTAACCTTTGGCGATAGCGCTAGAAATCGAAGTGAAGTCAATCAAGCGAAATTTATAGCACTTTTCTTCCGCCAGCCTACTTTTGCTACGGCGAGTCTAAGCCTCTCTCTCTCTCTCTCTCTCTCTCTCTCTCTCTCTCTCTCTCTCTCTCCATAAGTCCCCGTCTCAGAAGTTTTACAAAAGGCAAAGTTAGAAGTTCCGTCTTGTGCCCCTACGCTGTCGATTTGATGAATTCAGATTGTTAATTAACCACTTTTACGGAATATGAGTCCCCCCACTGTCGAAATTTGGGAAGGGGAAATGCGATGACTATATTCCCTGTGAATCTCCCATCTCCCCCTTCCCCTCCCCCTCAGAAATAAGGCGGAAGGAGGAGGAGGAGGCGCAGTATAGGATTTCCTAGGGAGGCGGTAGGGTTGTGAGATTGTCTGTTTTGGGGGATATTCCAAGATGGTGTCTTAGATGGATATGGACGTTATTATTTGTGGCAGGCAGCATGTATTAATGTGCTTTGCGTGGAAATTCCTCAAACCGGGTTAATTGCGTGCCTTTCTTCCTTCTCAAGTAATGATAATGTTAGAGGTATTAGTGAGAAGAGAAATAAATATGTTAGTACCGATCCGTAGCTTAGGGCGTTTACTAATAATTGATTGTTGTGGTATACAGCAACGTTATAATTGACGGCAGTGCTTTGTACATTTGATGCATTTCCAACACGAGTCAGTTTTAATAATTTTATGATCATTTGTACAGAGAACTGGCCTTCTTCAGTAGACTGGAAAAGCTTGTGCTTGCATATATTTAATTGTTTTATTCAATATTTAATCTGTATGATCATTTGTATAGAAAACTAACCTTAACTCCTCTCTCTCTCTCTCTCTCTCTCCTCTCTCTCTCTCTCTCTCTCTCTCTTCAGTAGCCTACAAAAAGCTTGTGCTTGTATACATTTAATTGTTTTATGTAATATTTAATCTGTATGATCATTTGTATAGAAAACTAACCTAAATCCTCTCTCTCTCTCTCTCTCTCTCTCTCTCTCTCTCTCTAGTTACCTGCAAAAAGCATGTGCTTGCATATATTTAATTGTTTTATGCAATATTTAATCTGTATGATCATTTGTATAGAAAACTAGCCTTAATCCTCTCTCTCTCTCTCTCTCTCTCTCTCTCTCTCTCTCTCTCTAGTAGCCTGCAAAAGCATGTGCTTGCATATATTTCATTGTTTTATGCAATATTTAATCTGTATGATTAAATATTTCAAATGTTCTATGTATATTTCTGTACCAGTGAAATGGTATACGGTTACCCGAGATTTTATAGCGATGATCGGGTGTCAAGTTGGGATGAATGCTTTAGTAGCTTTCATATATATTTTTTTTTTATTTCCAATTTTTTACGAAATCCAGTTGGTTAAATAGCAATAATAATAATAATAAATAATAATAATAACAATAACAACAATAATAATGATAATAATTATTATTATTAATTATTATTATTATTATTATTATTATTATTATTATTATTATTATTATTGGCCTTGCGTGTTATGTAATGATTCATACTGTCAACATATACCAGAAGCATTTCAATAAGCTTCGCAATTACTAACATACCATCAGTTCACCCAGGGTTTGTTCAGAGTAATATTTATTGAATCTGCGTTATTAAGTTTCATTCTACACATTGTGGACGATGCATTTTAAAACGCGTAAATCTTTGCCGTGAATTTTAACAGAAGATTCTTTAGTAGGTTTACGAAAAACTTGGTGATTCTTGTTACTATAATATACATTTTACCTCTCCAGTAAAAACAAAAATTGCGGCAAAAATATCTTGTTTATCTTTGGATTATTTGGTTATGGGAGATTCATATGAAAGAATCATGTCAACAAATACATTCTCCGTGTCGAGGAAAAGCTTCATTTTCATGTTAAGAAGCCATTAATTCAAGAAGCGGAGTCGCAATTAAAGAATAATAAGTCACTCCAGGGTTCTTCTTGTGTTGTTTAGAAAAGTTGAAACGTATCTTTTTTTTTTTTTTTTTTACCTAAACCTTAGAAATGTAGTTTTGTTTTTTTTCCACTGCTAAATGGAAACACAAACCCAGATGCATACTGTACGCCTAGGTATTCAAAAGCTCTGGTAAAGCAGTATTAAGAATACCATTCACAGGCGACAAGATAACTTTCACTTGCAACTCTGGAAGTCTTCTAATGTAAATTGATATCGTTTAGAATATTCGTTTTATGCATCTAATAAGTAGAGATAGTAGTAGTACGTATAATTACTACAGATATTTTGAGTTAATAATTTATTAGGTGTTATTACCGTCTTAATTACGTTGTTCATTTTTCTTAGAGCATTACAGCTCTCTTCACATAAAAAAGCACGAAATTCTGTACTTAGTATTAACGGTCCTCTAACCCTCCCCCCTAGTGTGAAGATGACCCCCTCCACCCCATACCCCTGCACTGTATATATCACCTGGAAGGGGCTGAGATATGAATTGATACGGCGAAAGCAGCACGAAATATTTTGTACCTAATGACGCGGAAACTACAAATTTTATGTCGTCTGCAATTCTCTTCGCAGTTGGAAATGAGCCTTCATAAATCCGCTTGTCGGGCAAACAGATGATGACATCGTTTAAGGGATAATGAAAGTACTCTCTCTCTCTCTCTCTCTCTCTCTCTCTCTGAAATGAAGCTGAACTTAGGTATGTCCACTTTTCTCTCTTTCTGGAACGGAGCTCACTATAGCTAAACGTGGGTATATACTCTCTCTCTCTCTCTCTCTCTCTCTCTCTCTCTCTCTCTCTCTCTCTCGTCTCATATTATTTATTTTAATAATTAATAATCTTTGGGCTAAGATTATTTTGAAATTCTCACCTATTGTGTTTACTTATTTGTAATTGGTAGTGTCTATTCATGCTTGTGTTTGATAAACATTGATTAAATCTGAGAGAGAGAGAGAGAGAGAGAGAGAGAGAGAGAGAGAGAGAGAGAGAGAGAGAGAGAGAGAGTGTGTGTGTGTGTCTCTGGTGAAGACAATTATACTGCCATTCACCTACATGTAGTAAAATGGAATGTTAATCCTTCAGCGAGCGAAAACTAAGCCCCGTTGCGTATCGGTGTGAATTGTCTAACCTTAAGAAGGACATTCTCCCGAGTGGTTGTCATGTCTTAGAATGAAAAATGGACTTCGGAGGAACTGATCAAACAGCAGCGATTGTCTCATTTCTTGGGGAAGAGTGAGATGGACTGGCAGCCATTATCGCCGAGAGCGTCGCCCTTTGAATCCTCCTCCTAGTCAAGAAGACGTCCCATTGTTGTCAGTCGGTTGGGATGATGAAATTGTTTTGAGTCTTGCAGCCTTTTACTTTTTGACGCTTTTAATTATTTCCTCTATGGGAACTTTGCCGTCGGTATCTCTCTACAGTCCCGTGCACGTGAAATTGTATTTTTTATTATATTTTGTTCGTTTGCTTTTAATCGACGGTGAGATAGCCACGGCAGTTGTTACTGAAACTTAATCCTTGGGATATTTGGTTGTAAAGATAGATTCGTGTCAGTCTGTTTGAAGGAAATTTCATTAGTTCCTTGACAGTTAGAGGTCCTGTTGTGAAAGAATCCATTTCCTGTGCCTGATTGAAAGCATTGGATGATGCTGAAATTGACAGATCTTTTCGCTTTAAACGAAATTGCTATAGTACGTAGCAAAAATTTAAGGTGATTGTCCTTGAAGCTGGTGCTCTTTTATCAAACATGAACAAAATGCACTTTTTTTCCTATATGAAAAAAAGAAAGAATATATATATATATGTATGTATATATATACATATATATATATATATATATATATATATATATATATATATATATATATATATATATATATATATATATATAAAATATATATATATAATATATGAAATTATATACAGCATTGGGCCAGGTGAAACAACACAGGCGCCCTGCACATGCTTAGGCCAGGACATAGAACTACGAACCTCAAAATAATATATATATTATATATTATATGTCTATATATATATGTATGTATATATACATGTAATATATAATGTATATACATATATATAAATATATATGATTATGTGTGTGTTCGTGTGAACTGACTCATGCATTTTTATTGATAGTTACTTTTTTCTATTTTTCTTGTAATCAATAAGCATTAATTTGGTTGTTCTCGATTTGATTTTTCTGTTAACTCATTTTCTCCGCGTGCGTCAGATGGTATGGACGGGTTTCTGAATAAACAGAAGTCGGAAAAAAAAAAAAAAACTTGATGACCAAAATAACTGATCCTTTGACAGATTCTGTTCAAGGTGCGGGCGTTGATTCCATAGAGTGGTCTCGTGTTTGTCACACCCGGACCCCTTCCACGTAGTGCTACGAAAATGGCAGAGTTCCAGCTTTTCCAGATGACGCCTGGAGAAGGTGGCGCATTTCCAGATTTTCCAGTGGTAGGTAGTGAAGTATTGGCGTCGATTTTTGTCCAAATGTAGTGTCCATTCTGAAAGAAAGAGAAAGATTTGTTACATCCTTTGCAGCAATAAATCAAGATAGTGCATCAGCAGCTGCTCGGCAAGTCCAGACCTGGTCCGAGAATGATCGATTTTGGCCAGTGGATGCTACCTTTCACCGGACCTTATTTGTCCTGGACGCGACAGATCTTGATCGTAATGAATGTCGATCTGGGGCTTTTTTATATACTCTATTAAAAATTCTTCTTATCTGAGAGGGGGTTCATTTGAATATCTTGATATATGTTACCACGGATAAAAAGAAAATGAAAAGAATTCTCTGAATCGAGAAGGTGACCGTAAAGTCATATTTTACTAGATGTTCTTGTCCTCTGAAGGATTACAATTTTTACATCATCTTTCGTGTAAGGTAACAGGCATTCAGGAAACTCTTTATAGCTTTGATGTTCAGCTATGTTTGCAACCTGTTATTATATTTTCTCTTTATTCAGTGTTTAATATATACTTAGCTTATACAAAAGAATATATAAAGTCAGAACTCTAAATTTGATTTGATTTTGATGCTAGGTGTAATGTTAGAATATACATTTTCCTCTAGTATGACGATGAGATTAATTCATTAAAGTAGCCATAAAAAAAAACAAGAAGTTCCAGGGGTAAAATGTGGAATTGTCTTAAGAATCAACCGTACTAGTTATAGAATTCCTAGTATTCGGGGCAGTAGACTACAAGGAATGTGGAAAGTCTGCCTAGTACCAAAATGACAGCAAAGAAGGAAGAGGCTTCCTTTTTTTTAATAACCTCTGGGCAAAGTTTCTGAAGTGATGCATATGGAAAAAAAATATATGGATCGGCAGATAATCTTGCATTTATTTGTACAGGGCCTTACAAGAACCACGAGATACTGAGTTGCTGCCGAGTCCAAACTGCCCTTCAGTCAGGGCATTTTAAAGGTACCCTTGAAAATTATATGAGGATAATACATGTCTTTTAGTGCCAAACGTAATTAATTGCATTGAAATGCATTCTGCAGTTAAAACTATCATAAGCTCACTACATTTATAAACAGTTTTTGTTTTGTCCATCTCGCGAGAAACACGATTTAAGTTCAACTGACCTGGAAATGGGTACCGGTTGTGATAAAAAAGAAAATATGGGTATCAGGTTCATAATTCATAAGAATCTCCAATCAACGTTTTTTTGTAACTAATCAAAAACTCTCTCTCTCTCTCTCTCTCTCTCTCTCTCTCTCTCTCTCTCTCTCTCTCTCTCTCTCTCTCTCTCTCTCAAAAGTTCATTAGTATTTTGCTCCACAAAGTGATTCCATTAACTTTGTAGGCATAGCAGCCGCATTGTGTCCCCAGGAAACGTCTGCCGTATCGATAAGCCATCAAAGTGTGATTGGGAATGAAAAAATATTAACGATACCACTTGTAGCA
>NC_089791.1:34140887-34205887 GCF_040412425.1 Macrobrachium rosenbergii | reverse complement strand
TACAAATTGATTTTATAATGAGTTTTCTCAATTCTTCTAATAATTCGCTTTTCCTGCACGTCAATATTAGTCAGTCATTGACCAATGTTCATATTTCGATGGATAAAACAGCGTATTTCTTACAGCAGAAATTCTTTATTTAAACCATTTCAGCAGGTTACTGAAACCTGGGATGTAAATCCGTAGATTTTATTGGTGGTATTTTCGGTGGTATTTCTTCTTCTTCTTCTTCTTTCTTCTTCTTCTTCTTCTTCTTCTTCTTCTTCTTCTTCTTCTTCTTCTTCATTATTATTATTATTATTATTATTACTATTATTATTATTATTATTATTATTGGATGTCCTTTTCGAGATGTTTTAACGGAGGTTTTAACTTTTGGGAGGAATGGGCTCAAAGTTCAGGTTTATCGTCATGAAAACAGTCTCAGCACTCTGCATGTATGTAATATCCTTTTCATGATGCATATTCATTTAATCGATACTGGGTACCCCTGTCGGAGGTATGCCCTGCCCTAATCCCTTTGTTAATTTTTTTCTCAATGTCATATTATCTGATACACGGTATTTGCTATTGTCCTCGTACGTGTCACAGCTAATAGCAAAAAAATAAGCAGATTACCTGGATAAAAGATTAATTAGGAATGATTGGAGTCGACCACGCAATTTAAAAACGAGATTTTGATATAAGGTAATGAATGATGCGAAGCGCCAGATTGGACGGAAAGCCCACTTTCATCCATACGTTCGGTCTCATCAGTCGATTTCACAACCGTTCCGAAGAACTGCAGATGAAAGTCATGCGTAAAATTCTGCATACTTGAATTGAGCAAAATTACCTGATGGAAACTTTAATAACACCCCAGATTTGGATTTTAATTTCGTCGGCTTCGACCACCATGCTCGCTTCACTTTGTCAAAAATGCACATTGCCCTTTGCCCCCATCTGCTTCGATCTCTTTATTTCACCACTGTTCTGGCGTTGCAACACCGAAAGGTATCCGAGAATTGCTGTGAAAGGCTCTCTGTCGTAATGTGAGGTTATAAAAACAAATACATTGAATTTTGCTAATATTTAGCTGTTATACGTTAAAATATAGAGGTAAATAATCTTTTAGAAAAATTGAATGAAAAAGACCCGTCTAACAAATTCACGCTAGAAGTAGAAATAGATAGTTGCTTGCCATTTTTAGTCATAGTTACCAGACGTGTAACTATTTCAGTGTCAATTTAGTATGTACAGAAAAATCACAGGTATTGAAATTTTCTGTACATCACATTATATATAAAAAAATCTGGATTATGTTCAGTGTTCCTAAGAGCATTATCTACTGTCTGTCCTGAATTCCTGGATAGGAATCCACAGACCATCAGAAACATTGTGTTATCCAGCTCATATTTTGGATACAATTTTACAGTGAGGCTGGTGAGTCATTTTATAATAAAAGTGACACGAAGCCCAGAATCACTTAAGAATATATTTTGATTTCCTGATTTCACGGGCTTGAAGTATATCAAATCAGTGCTGAAAATATTTATTGTAAATGTAATCTTCTCATATAAAACACCATAAAAACCATGCTTAAAAAAACTGTCCTCACCAGATTAACAATATTAGCTTATATAACCCCATTTATGGACTGTGACTCAGTTTATTTGGGCCAGGCAAGCAAGGGCTTGAATATTACAGTCCGGCTACAGGGCCAGGCAAGCAAGGACTTAAATATTATAGTCCGGCTGCAAAAGGTTAGAGACTCGAAGGCAGTTCGCACTTCTGCCATATTTTTATAATGCCAACCAGACTTTCAGGAAAAAGGGTGATAACCTGGTAGATTTGGCATTTTTTTATGCCTACATAAACATGCATACATGACTTAAAAACGAAGTCACTTATAAGAAAAATAAATTGCTGGAATATGTCCACTCTCAGGATTAACCTTAACCGCGAGGTTAAATCGTGAATGTACTTACTTTTGGATTAGGATTAAATACCTTCTTCGGCAAGGTGGGGAACGTGTCAGCGTCGCTAATTATAGGAAAGTCTTAACTCTTCGTATCTAAACGTTAGAATATTCAGTTATATCTGGCGAAAAGAATAATACTCTTTTTGTACACCTAAGTAAAAACTTCAGTTGATTGTTCCATAGTATTATAAAGATAAGATATAAGAATATTGTTTCCCGAAACCGCATTGGCTTTGTACTTCAATACAGGTAAGGAAGGGAAAATAACATTAATTTAAACTCGTGTCCCTGCACTCTCGACCCCATTCTAGAAACGCAAGATATTCGGATGAGATTTAAAAGAGAAAATAAGTAATCCTTTTCATTTCTGTTACCTCTCCTTGGTTTATCCAATTACGTGAGATAATCCTCGACAGCTGACCTTTGTATGCATTGAAATGGTTATGTATCCTTTGCATTCTAAGCTCAGTTGTTGTTTGGAAAACCGAGCCTCCTGTGTAATCTTCAGTGCACTCCGTTGTTTCACTTTCCGCATGGCTATATATTCTGTTTATATTTTATATCACTGATATTCCCATGGTAATATATATATATATATATATATATATATATATATATATAGATATATATATATATATATATTTATATATTTATATATATTTATATATATATATATATATATATATATATATATATATATATATATATATATATATATATATATATATATATATATATATAGACCTCGTGGTTAGATCAGTAGCATCCTTTCTACCAGTGGAGGACCTAAGTTTGACCCCTGAGCAAAGATGGGTGGATGGGCACTCTAACATTGAAAATACGTTTTTAACCTGTCGAGCTGTAGTGAATTATGCACTGCTAGTTGGGAGGGGACTGTGGAGGTCGCTATATATATATACATACTTATTATTCTTAAAATGAGTTTCATGGAAGTAAATGGAAGACGAAACTAATTAAATGTGCTAGTATTGACTGTAACTTCATTCTCGTATAATGAAGTTTCCCCGATATTTTATTTGCTTTTGAACTTGGTAGTGAATGTTATGTTCATATGATTCTCCTGTATTTAAGCCACTTTCGGTTTGCGTAGGTCTTAAGCCGTGTATAAATTTTTAATTTTAACATTATGTCAACGTGAAGTTCAAGGTTATCATACAGTTACGCCTTATCTAAAGATTAATTTCAAATGTATATCAGGTTTGGTTTCCTAATTTCTGATCTTGTTGTAAAGCAGTTTGCAATGTAATATACCACTTAATGCTCCTGTATTTGATTGTTTAATGTTAGCCCATAATGCTATTGTTAAATAAAATTCACGTCTATTTTGTAATGTGTTGTTTCACACTTTTTAATCTTTGACACTGTTTCAAATTACAATGAGAGATTATCAGATTAAACTACAGTATTTAGCGGAATTCACTTCCCATTTATATGAAGTTTAGTCATTCAGTTCAGTCCTGTTAATATACCTGTTTAGGAGTTGCTCTCTGGTGACTTAAGAACCAGACTGCAAAACTGATAACTTTCCCTCTTCAATTTTCGAACGCAGCCTCACGCGTCAGCTCTAGTAACACTAGACCCCGACCTGAAACTTTTGATAATGCGATGCATTCCGAGGCAAGTGGATTGAACAAGAATCTGGGCTCGGTCTCTCTCTCTCTCTCTCTCTCTCTCTCCCTCTCCTAACTGGAAAAGGAGACGACGTGAAGTTAAAGGAAGGTTTCATACAACGGGGGAAAAGTATCTTTAAAGTTCGGAATAGGATACTCTCCTTGAGTCGCATCAGCCGCAATTTCGTAACAGAGACACGGAGATCTGCCTCGCCGTATCAGGTGGCTCCTGAGATGAGGAAGCCTTCAGAGAGTCGCAGAGAATTTACTGAGGCTGTGTGACTGGGTGCAGGCTGTGGAGGGGTTTTATTATGTGAAAGAATCAGAATTATGGAGCAAACGAGTCGCACGGTTATGTTTTAGAGTTGTTTTTCTAAATTGTGGTAAAGTGCTGAGTCGCTGCAATTGAAATTTATTTCAGTAACTGAAATGTCGCTGAGAATTTGCAGGCTGTGACTAGTGTGAATAGTTGTGGGAGTTTTATTATGTGAAAGAATCACCAAGAATTATGGAGCAAACGCCAAGTCGATATTTGCACGGTTATGTTTAGAGTTGTTTTCTAAATTGTGGTAAAGTGCCGCAGGTCGCTGCAATTCGAAATTTATTTCAGTAACTGAAATGTCGCTGAGAATTTGCTAAGGCTGTGTGACTAGTGTGAATAGTTGCAGGCTGTGGAGGGGAGTTTTATTATGTGAAAGAATCACCAAGAATTATGGAGCAAACGCCAAGTCGATATTTGCACGGTTATGTTTAGAATTGTTTTCTAAATTGTGGTAAAGTACCGCAGGTCGTTGCAATTCGAAATTTATTTCAGTAACTGAAATGTCGCTGAGAATTTGCTAAGGCTGTGTGACTAGTGTGAATAGTTGCAGGCTGTGGAGGGGAGTTTTCTGGTATGAATGGTTGCAGGCTGTGGAGGGGAGTTTTATTATGTGAAAGAATCACCAAGAATTATGGAGTAAACGCCAAGACGATATTTGCACGGTTGTTTAGAATTGTTTTCTAAATTGTGGTAAAGTACCGCAGGTCGTTGCAGTTCGAAATTTATTTCAGTAACTGAAATGTTGCTGAGAATTTACTAAGGCTGCGTGACCAGTGTGACTGGGTGCAGGCTGAAGGGGAGTTTTATTATGAGAAAGAATCACCAAGAATTATGGAGTAAACGCCAAGTCGATATTTGCACGGTTATGTTTAGAATTGTTTTCTAAATTGTGGTAAAGTACCGCAGGTCGTTACAATTAGAAATTTATTTCAGTAACTGAAGACGCTGTTTTTGTCAAAAACTTGAAGGCTGTATTTCAGAAGCACTAACCTTTCTGTCTGCATTTTTAAATTGTTTTTTCTAAACCATTTTTTTTTGTAAGTGTATGCATATGCGGAGCAGTTTTGGTCCGTTGATGGCTTTTACACTTAGAATAAAAATATACAAAAGTCGAAATATACAATAATTTTTTATGTTTTTTTACGAAAGTCGAAAACTTATGTTTTTTTATTTTTTTTATTTTATGATCTACTTGTTGTTCAAAGTGTGTTTACTAACCTGGCTCTTCCGTTATCCCTTAATCGTACAGAAAAAAATTTCATTCGGTTTTGTTAGGTATGATGTTATCAGACCAATATTTTTTCCGTAACAGTACTGATTGGAATCTCGTTTTTCACAGCTTAGATCAAATCTCCCACGAGGCTCGCGTTATTTGTGTTTGTGCTCGGAAGAAAAATCGCGCAGAGCGAGTTGCATGTACACCAAAATGGCCTGCCAATGGACCGTTGCATCATTTTTCACCGTTTTCGAAGTGTTCCATCTTCCTCAGCGGTCATCTGTCTTCTTAATCTATCTCCTTCCCTTTCGCTTCCGCCGCGCTCCATCTTTCCTAGATGATAATGATGATGGTGATGGTAGTGGCCGCGGCCGCGGAGATTGTGATTAGAAAAGCGGACGGAGAGTAGAAGAGGGAGGAAAAAGGGAAAATTGAAAGGCAAATAAAAATGGAGAAGATCCAGTAACGTTTTCTGGGGGCGGCCCATCTCCTACCGTCAGAATCGTTATCATCATCATCATCATCATCGTCGTCGTCGTCGTCGTCGGCATATGTACAGTCGTATGTCTCCATATCACAAGTCATTTTATATCATTAACAGAAGCAAAGGATAATGTTATCAGGGAAAGAAGTGAGGCATTTCCATAATGGGAATGAGATCGTTGGAAGGGGTCGGTAATGCATACTAAAGCAATGGACTTTTTCTTCTTCTGGGAAGGCTGTCGTTTATTTTCTGGCGTCCGGAGAAAAAAAAATCTTCAGTTTGTTTGTGTGTGTGTGTGTTTGTGTGTATGTGTGTGGGTGAGTGGGTGGGTATAAATGAAAAAAACAGAGTTATAGCCTTTGTAAATTTTTGTATAAGTTCTGTTGCACAATATCACATAAAAGCTTATATGACATACTCTTTGCTTGGAGATAAAATCTTGGTAGTAATTTTACTCTGACTGGTAAAATTGCTGTGTGTGGGTGAGTGGGTGGGTATAAGTGAAAGGAACGGAGTTATAGCCTTTATACATTTATTTTTAAAAGTTCCGTTACTCATTTTATCACATAAAAGCTTACATGACATACTTTGCTTGGAGACAAAGTCTTAATGGTAATTTCACCCTGACTGGTAAAATTACTGTTGAAGCATCCCCCTCCCAAATTTCTCTCTCTCTCTCTCTCTCTCTCTCTCTCTCTCTCTCTCTCTCTCTCTCTCTCTCTCTCTCTCTCCCCAGGGTACCGCCTTTCCTTGAAAAGCTCAGTGGCTGTAAAGGTTTGGCCTCTGTACCTTCAGTGCTACAGCCACCAGTGAATATCGCCACGGTTCTCGTTCACAGCAATTTCATTAATGTCTCTGCAATATTGCCGTCAGTTTTGGGGAGGGTGGGTTGGGGTACTGCTTTCAGCAAGCATGCCGTTGCCATCCGTCCATCAGGCAAAACTTTGAGCGATGGTTCTTCCCTATTCACCGTCCTCGGAATTTATTGCTTTCCACCGCCACTTTTATGGGGCTCTTAACCCATCCGCCCGTCTTTTTTTTTTTTTTTTTTTTTTTTTTTTGTAATAGAGTCCTGCTGTTGTGTAGTATATGCTTGTCTTTGTGAGTGGTAAGCTTGTAAGTTTACTCTATGTGTTTACTAAGGTAATGCGTTATGAGAAATGGCTTGACCATACGTTTGTGCCTAGTAAATCTCAGGATTTGTCATTCATTGGTTGGGGCTAGAAGAACGTTGATTATGAGTTCTGCATGTTTATATATATATATATATATATATATATATATATATATATATATATATATATATATATATATATATATATATATATATATATATAATACATATATATAATATATATATATACATAATACATATATATGTATGTATATATATATATATATATATATATATATATATATATATATATATATATATATATATATATATATATATATATATATTTTACTTTGGCGTATGCTTTCAGCAATCACACCCATCGTCAGGGACGTAATTGTTAATGGAACATTCTTCCCTTGTGTGCTGTCTTTTTTTTATGGGATTTTTCTTTATCAGTCTCTTGTCAGAGGCTGAATAGAAAATAATCTTGTGTTTTAACTGTTTTATTTACCATGGTTATGTTGATGTGTAAAACTGCCAGTTGATAGCTCATATTCTACCTTTTTAATCTATAATAATAATAATAATAATAATAATAATAATAATAATAATAATAATAATAATAATAATAATAATAAGGAGAAAGTAGATGCCGAAGTAGCTCCAGGACTCATGCAGAAGAGTGTGCTACTAGAAACAGCGCACGTAGTGAGAAAAGTGATGGACTCCTAAGGAGGCGGATGCAACCCGTAACCCCACACTATAAAAACCACCCAGTCGAATAGGATGACAGTGATAGACTAAAAAATGAACAATAAAAAAAAGAATAATAATAATAATAATAATAATAATAATAATAATAATAATCCAACTCTTACATTCATTCTAACCATGAGAACATTAGTTTTCGAATAGCTTAATGGATTTTAAGTGTGTCTTTAACAATATACCAAGATGTACACTCAAGACAAGGGTCTTATCTTATCCTCATGTGTAAAGAATGTGGCTGTTTTTCAATAATAATAATAATAATAATAATAATAATAATAATAATAATAATAAT
This sequence comes from Macrobrachium rosenbergii, assembly GCF_040412425.1. Classification (NCBI taxonomy): domain Eukaryota; kingdom Metazoa; phylum Arthropoda; class Malacostraca; order Decapoda; family Palaemonidae; genus Macrobrachium; species Macrobrachium rosenbergii. Next base: position 34,198,094 of record NC_089791.1, on the reverse strand, counting down.
AATAATAATAATAAAAACTATATTATTATTATTATTATTATTATTATTATTTTTATTATTATTATTATTATTCCAGTAGTATTGTTAAACTGGCTAATAATAATAATAATAATAATAATAATAATAATAATAATAATAATAATAATAATAATAATAATAATAATAATGGTGACGATGATGATGACAATGATGACAATAAAAATAAATTATTATTATTATTATTATTATTATTATTATTATTATTATTATTATTATTATTATTATTATTATTATTATTATTATGAGCCCTGCTGAAACCCTAGTTGAACATCCAGAATGCTACACAAGCAATATACACAATAAGAGAAGCAGCCTGGTATGAAAAAAACCTTACAAAAGCAAAGAATAAACTATTTAAGAAAAACAAAGAAAAACAAACAAGACAAAAACAAATTAATTGTGAAATAAAACCAGTGTGATTCTCCTAAAAAAAAAAAAAGTATTGTGATTCTATTCAACAAACAAGCATGCGCACCAGTTTTCACCTTTCTTGATTTGGCAAAATCGTCACATTCCCAGGTCATTACTCCACAATAAAAGAACTTGTATGTTGAATAAACATTAAGTTCTCAGCCTCTTAAAACGCTGGAGATTATTAGCGCCGTGAACACAGGCGAGGAAATCTCCCATAATTCTCACTGGTTCCATTTAACTTTTACGACGGGACGGAATTCCGAGAATCTACTGTTTAATTCTTCCCGGTCATACAGAGTATATGGGAGGATATTCCTCCTATCTTGAGGTCTTCCTTCGGAAGTAAGGAACGAGATCGTACGTTTTCCCATACGGGTAATGGACCTAAGTAAAAGAGAGAGAGAGAGAGAGAGAGAGAGAGAGAGAGAGAGAGAGAGAGAGAGAGAGAGAGAGAGAGTAGGTAAATAAATTTCCAGGACCAACTGAACGAGGCCATTAAACATCAGCTTCCATGATATACATTTGATTTTTTATTCTTTTGAAGGGATAATTTAAGTTATTCTCTTGGGATTAATTTTCATGCATAATTTTTGTAAGTCTAAACTGTGTAGCATCGGTTGCATCTATTTTAATCTTTAGTTTAGTTAAGTTTTCACTTCCATCATTATTTTGAACTAGAAAATAGTGACTTCACTTATTAGCGGGGAACGCGAATTGCAACGTGCATTTTGTCTTCGTTATAAGTGCAATTTCACATCAAACCGAAGGTTTTGAGGTGTATATTATTGATGTCACTCAGTCAGGAGCTACATACTTAATACACACCACCAGAAAGGAACACTCGCAGCAATTTTAAGATTTGTCATTATAGTCATATCTTGATATTTTTCGGCACGAGTTTCCACAGTTTTCATAACTGGGAAAAGTCCAGACCCAAAAGACCGAACCATGGGCAAAATGAGGCTGGTGCTGGCAATAATGTGGTCTACCGTGTTGGGCCCAACGATGAGTGACGGGGGTTAACTTCTCTCACGGGAGTTACCACATTGTTTTAGGGAATGGCATTCCGAAAGTGGGGGCTGCTGTTCATTAAGCGGACTTGACAGAATCCGCTGGAATTTCTGTTCTCTACTTCGGAATAAAAGAAATGGCTGGATCGAGGCTTACTTTATGGGACTTTTCCCGTCAGCTTTTGCTTTTGTTAGTGCTTATTTAATTATTTATTATTCTTTTCGTCAGTAAATAGAACAGTTTACTTTCGCACTTGAATTATGTACTGGATCTGGTCCCTGCCTGTTATTCTTCATTTTGCCAATAAACACAACAGTTTACTTTCGCACTTGAATTATTGTACTGGATCAGGTCCCTTTCTATTATTCTTCATTTTGCCGATAAATACAACAGTTTTCTTTCGTGCTTGACTTATGTACTGGATCCGATCCCTTCCTGTTATTCTTCATTTCGCCAGTAAACAAAACAGTTTTCTTTCGCACTTGAATCATGTACTGGTTCTGATTCCTTCCTTTATTCTTCATTTCGCCAATAAATTACAACAGTTTACTTTCGCACTTGAATTATGTACAGGATCTGGTCTCTTCGTATAATATGAAAAAGCGATAGAGATGACTAACAGAATTATAAGCACGTGACATTCAGTATGCTTCATCATTTAAATTTTTGATCGAGTTAGAGCAGCCTGTCGATCTGTCACCACACCCTTTAAAATAAAAAAAAAAAAAAAATCAGATTTAGAAGGAGCATTGAAAACCAGAGACATCAAGGTCAGCGAAAAATCCTGACCAAAAGTCCCGATGTCATGGTGAGATTCTCTCTCTTTTTATCAGGGTGAAAAATGATTTTGAAATGGTCACAGGCCAGAATCATTAAGGATCAAATACCTCTGCTCGGGACACTTCACGTCAAAGGGAGGATGAAATGAAAGAACTTTCGTTACAGAGGAGGTGTTCTTGATCATTCTTACTTTTCGGACGGGAGGAAAATAATGGTTGGTAAATAAAGGGAAGTTTTATCATTTCCTTGGTAATTGAAAATTTAGCCGTTGGTAAAATAGGGCTGAACTCTGTCTCTATCACTCAAAGAGAACGAAAGATATTATTGACTTCTGCACTTTTAGTAAGGGGAAATATTACGAAATGTATGATAGTGCTAAATCTCCCATCTCTCTCTCTCTCTCTCTCTCCCTTACTTTATTTAATCAGATCTTTCACCAGCTCCTAACAAGGAAATTTCTCTCTCTCTCTCTCTCTCTCTCTTTCTCTCTCTCTCTCTCTCTCTCTCTCTCTCTCTCTCTCTCTTTATTTAGATCTTTCACAGCTCCTTTTTCACGAGGAAATCTCTCTCTCTCTCTCTCTCTCTCTCTCTCTCTCTCTCTCTCTCTCTCTCTCTCTCTCTCTCCTCGACAGCATAATAACTGTAAGTCTTGAATTGTGTTAGGGGGGGGGGGAAAGATCCGTTATTACGACAAGCTTGATTGCACGTAGGTGTGAAGTCAGATGAATGATTGGTCATTTTCTCAAGGAATGTGAAATTTGAGGATTGTGAAATGCCCCGAAAATCTGTTATTTTCACAAATTACTGCAACATAGGTTTTGCATAAAAACCTCGCGGCACGCGTGGTTTATTGATCTTCATGACCAAAAGACCCTTATCTAGCAGTTTCACCCTTCTTTTCATTGGTCTTAACTAGAATTGTTCCCACTGCAAAGTTTTAGACATTTTTTTGGTCTTAACTAGAATTGTTCCCACTGCAAAGTTTTAGGTATTTTTTCTCTGTCCGTATTATGCAGTTTATATAAAGATTAAGCAGCAGTAATTTCATATGAGGGGTGTATTTGAATGATTTATTTTATTAAATATTAAGAATTTATATAAATGGTTTTTCAAAAGAACATTAACTAGAATTGTTCCCATTGCAAAATTTAGATATTTTTTCTCTGTCCATATTATGCAGTTTATCTAAAGATTAAGCAGTAGTAATTGCATATGAGGGATGTATTTGAATGATTTATTTTATTAAATATTAAAAACTTATATGTTTTTTCATAAGAACATTAACTAGAATTGTTCCCACTGCAAAGTTTTAGGTGTTTTTTCTGTGTCCATATTATGCAATTTATCGAAAGATTTAGCAGTATTATTTTCATTTGAGGGTTTTATTTGAATGATTTATTTTATTAGATATTAAAAATTTATATAAATGTTTTTCATAAGAACATTAACTGGAATTGTTCTCACTCCAAAGTAGGTATTTTTTCTCTGTCCGTATTAGGCAATTTATCTAAAGATTAAGTAATATTAATTTCATATGAGGGATGTATTTGAATGATTTATTTTATTAGATATTAAAAATTTATAAAAATGTTTTTTTCATAAGAACATTAACTAGAATTGTTCCCACTGCAAAGTTTTAGGTATTTTTTCTTTGTCCATATTATGCAATTTATCTAAAGATTAAGCAATATTAATTTCATATGAGGGATGCATTTGAATGATTTATTTGATTAAATATTAAAAATTTATATAAATGTTCTTTCATAAGAACATTACCTAGAATTGTTCCCACTGCAAGGTTTTAGGTATTTTTTCTTTGTCCATATTATGCAGTTTATCTAAAGATTAAGCAGTATAAGGGTTGTATTTGAATGATTTATTTTATTAGATATTAAAAATTTATAAAAATTTTTTTCATAAGAACATCGTAATATTTTGTAAGAGGTCTTTACAATATGGAAAAAAAGTCATTGCCTTATTGTTTATATATGGAGGACGGAAAGGCATTTAGTTTTTTTTTTTTTTACAAAAGTGAAAAAATTACATTTTGATCAACTTCAGAGATTTGAAAGTTTGCATGGGTAGCTTACAGAGGTCTGAATAACGTTAATACTCCCCCCCTCCCCCAGCTCCCCAGGTTGATCAGTAAATATCAGTAATGTCTGAAGTCATGAAGAAGGAAATTCTTTAAATATGGGGTGTGTCCAACATCCTTTCATTCTAAACAGACTTTGTCCGTCTGCATTAGATGTTGACAGTTCTTCAAAGAAAGTTGCTCTCATTTCCGATTTGAAGTCGGTTTTAAAGGTGTCCACTTGTCTTTTTCTTCTCTTAGCCAAATTATATGAAAACAAATGAACGGAATTTGACGATGATATCTTTACGACTCATCATTTTCCATGGAGCAGTTGACATCCTTTGCAGTAAACCCGAGTCTAGGTCAGGATAAGGATTTTTTTTTATCGCTTCGTTTATTGTTATTGTCAGTGAAGTGTATTAGAAGAACACCGCTCCTCACTGTACGGTCCAGAAGCACAAATAAGGCAGCCTCAGAATGTTTGAGTAATTATGCTAATGGCGTCCTGGTGTTCACGAGAGAAATCATTTGGCGTTGAGTATTTAAGTAACTATTACCTCATTTACTAAAGAGATTTAAGACTCAGATTCCCCATTATAGTAATAGATTTCTCTCCTTTTAATTTTTCATAAGAGTTCTGACTTACAAGTCTGAAAGCCTTTCTTCCTCGTAATTAGAGAGTATTTAAATATATATTATATATATATATATATATATATATATATATATATATATATATATATTTATATATATATTATATATTATTACATTAACTGACTTTTATGTGTTTATTACCTGATTTACAAAGATATTTAAGATCCAGATTCCCCATTACAATAATAGCTTGTTTAATGGTTTTCGTAAGCGTTCTGGTTTCTTACAAATCTGAAAAGCATTCTGGCTGGTATTCAGAATATTATATATATATATATATATATATATATATATATATATATATATATATATATATATATATATATATATTTATTTATTTATTATAATTACACATTAACTGACTTTATGTTTTCGATTGTCATCATCCTCTTCCGTTGAAGTGAGTGGTATATGATAAGTACCACTATATGACTCTTAAGTTACTTTAACCCTCCATTAAACCGATAGAATTCGTTAAAGTAAGAAATTTTGTACAGCACCCGATTCAAGTTTTCGCTCGCAAAACTAAATTGAATCAGAAGATTGAATGTCTAATGTTTGTAGTCCTTTTTCCGGAGCCGATTGATGCCGGAGGTTCACGGAGATACAAAGGCTCTCCTAAATCACCTTTAATTCCCTGTTCCTTTGTGATACCAACGGGCCTGCATTTAAATGACTCTTCATTATCTTTTCCTTTTAATGGCAGTCGACTTCCCACTGCTGCTACGACTACAGGGCACATTAGGCCTCGGCCGGCCAATGAAGAAGTAGAGGAGTTTATTTCTGGTGATAGAAATTCATTTCTCGGTATAATGTGGTTCGGATTCCACACTAAGCTGTAGATCCCGTTGCTAGGTAACCAGTTGGTTCTTAGCCACGTAAAATAAGTCTAATCCTTCGGGCCAGCCCTAGGAGAGGTGTTAACAGCTCAGTGGTCTGGTTAAACTAAGGTACACTTAATTTTTTTCGACCAATAATTCTTCTCTCCACTTGTTTTTTATCCTTTGCTTCTTTATTTTCTTTTTTTATCTTTTAGGGGACGTTTTTCTATTCAAAATACATTATTTCTTCTTTATATAATGCATTCGTTGAGGTACTGAACTTCTCAATTAGCTGCTATTTAGCGTCGCGGGTGAGATTTTATCCTCATACTGTTATCCTTTGCTTCGTTTTTTCTTTTTATATCTTTGAGCGAGCGTTTTTTTTTTTATTCAAAATACATTATTTCTTCTTTATATTACACATTCTTTGAGATACGGAACTTCTCAATTAGCAGCAATTTAGCATCGCAGGCGAAAGGAGATGAGTGTTCGTCGACAATAGGCGATGGTTGCCGTCATTCCTTGCTTGCTATTTTGAAAATGCCGGGGATTCACGCACGCACGCCAGATAGGTTATGAATCTGGCTATTATCGGCCGGTCTGACAGAGACTGATGCCGCCCAATGAAAGTTGATGGTGCCGGCTCCGCAAACACTCGATGTCAGTAAAGGATGGTGATGCATGTTGGGAGCGAGCTTAATGACCGTGAAAGATAGTGACGTACACACAAGAACACCGGATCGATATCAACCAATAACAAATGCTGCTTTTTTTTTCCTGAAGGATTCGTGTGACGATAATTGTAATTAGTCGTTAATGAGCTCCGAAAAATATTCATTAAATGAATGATGTGTTCACTTAGCCGCCCGGGGAAATGACTCCGGAAATGAAATAGGTCTTGGTGAACTGTCAAAACAAAATTCCACGTATGGCAGTGAATTCTAGTTAGATTTAGATTGTGGGAGTTATCGGTGGGAGCAATATCGACGCCATTTTAAATCTAAACTTCCCAATTTTAGTATTTTTCGCCGCTCACCTAGCCGGTTCGATATAGTCTCGGTTCCTAGAACAGATTAACGGCTCAATTCTGTCAAAATAGGAAGCTTTTCCGTGGTGGCTATTATAAAAAAAACTATTTCTCTGCTAAAAAACCCGGTCGTCGATTTGGGTTCCGTACTTTGAATTCCTTTCGCCTTTGAAATTTTGCAGTCATTAAGGTGCTTTAGTGATGAAATAAATACTTTCGTAACTAGCCTTAAGACAGCTGAAAATGTCGTTTTCCAAAGCATTACTTTTCCCAGAGTTTGATCCTTTGCAAGCCGCGAGGAGTCTGTTTTGCATTCAGGCGGATGGCCTCGTTGGCGTACCCCATTATGGCGGTCGATTGTGTTGTTGCTTTCTCTTGCATTCTCTCTTTTTATCGACTTTCATTTTCATCTTGCATTCTGGTACCCGCAAAATCGATGGAAAGCGTTCATCTCCCTTTCATTCCGCGATTGAATAGTATTGATAAGGGGACTTTTCAAAGGCGAACAAACGAAAACGTACTTTTTTTTTTTTTTTTTTTTAAACTGCGTTCCTTCCCATCCTCTTTCTAATTAATGTGTCATATGAGCCTCTTGTAACTCCGCGTCCCATCCACTTCAACGTCATGGAACACTGAGGACCAACGGCTGGGTCGATTTTCCTGGAATTTGTTGCGTGCTTTCAGGAAATACCGACATCAGTGCGTAGACGCTGTCGTTTCTTTCTTTTCCCCAATTCCCTTCTTCCTCTGGGTGCTCGGAATGGTTTTGTTTGTTGTTTTCGTTTTTCATTGTAATTTTTTTTCATTTTTCATCGGTTGCTTTAAGGATTTTACAACATTCACTTTTGGCTGCCATTCGATACATGTAAGCTGTACGAAGACATGGGCGATCATCTACTTTAAGCAAGTGTACTCTCTCCTTTAAATACCCAGTAGTTGCAAAGTTTATAGTTTCTTATTTTTGAAGTGAAGCTTTGATTGAAGGGTATTGAAGTCCCTGCTGTTATTTCTGGTTAAAGACATACCCCACCATGTTCATTACCATATTTTTGAGTTATTTTTGAAGTAAATATGACAGATGTTATTAATCTGTCATATTCACTTCAAAAATAACCAAAAACATGGGTCCTAGGAGAACATGGTGGAATTGTTAATCACAGCGAGAATGGTAGCAGAGTTTTAGTACCTTTCCAAGTCAAAGCTTCACTTCAAAAATAGGGAAACACAAGAAAAATACGCAATTGCGGACAGCCAGAAACTCTGCAAAGATATCTGCCATATCATCACAATAGAAAAGTCAATCTTCACTTACTAGGCTATTTTGTAAAGGCAAAAATGTGAAGAAGTCACAGCTAAAAAAAAAAATCGATTCCCTGATAAGCTAAGGGAGCTTAATCTCATTGGTCCAAGAGAGAGAAAGTTTGAAAAAAGTTACTGCTGAGTGAGAGGAGGAGGAGGAGGAGGAGGAGGGGGTTGAGGAGTAGATTTGGGGGAGGAAGCCTAAATGGAAGGGACGACGGCGTTGTGGGGTAGGGGGGGGGTGGGCATTAGGAGGAGAGCGGTCTCAGGAGTTTTTTAATTTTTTCGTTTCAGATGCAAATTTCACTGTTGCCAATACCTCAAGTGCCGTTTCCCCTCTCTTGAATGATAGGTAATTAGCAATTTGGCGTTTGAAGTAAGCTAGTTTAGTGAATTAAGTAAGAATTTGCTTTATGCTAATGCAAAGAAACTTCTTGAGAACAGGAAGTAGCGTAGATAATGAAATTCACTCCAGGTAATCAGCAGATAGTTATTTAGTTACGGGTGCTAAATGCGCTGTGTCCTCTCACGAATAGCTAAAATTGATTTTTAGCATTTGGTTTGATAATATTTTGAAACTGAATCGGTTGTGGCAGTTGTTCGGTGGACCGGGTATATGTTGTTCTGTGTTGCAGCCAAGTGGAACGAATTGAAATTTTTAATATTCAGGTCGGATTACTTCGGGAGATGCAGTGTATATACTCTTTTTGATGTATTTATGAAAAGGTGGTCCCCTAATTCATAATTCATAAGGCATTACTTAAGGGTCTTTGCAGCGTTCCTTCGGTCGCTAGCTGCAACCCCTTTCATTCCTTTTACTGTACCTCCGTATATTCTCTTTCTTCCATCTGACGTTCCACCTTCTCCTAACAGTTGTTTCATAGTGCAACTGCGAGGTTTTGCTCCTTTTATACCTTTCAAACCTTCTTACTGTCAATTGCCATTCCAGCGCCGAATGATCTCATGTGTCCCAGCGATTGGCCATTGGAGTAAATTCTATATTCTATTTAATTATTCATAATGGGCTGAGCTATGGTCTCTTTAACGCGACAGGTATTTTGCTATTTCCCTATATTATATCAAGTTTTTCTAACTAAGAATGCGGATGGAATCTTTCCGAGTATTTTCAAGAAGACAGGAGGGTGGTTATTCATCAAAAGCAAAATATTTTATGTGTTAATCCTTACACCAGAGACCAAGGACAGGTAAATGAAGAAAACGTACGTAATCACACTCCTGCAAATTCCCTCCTCCTCTCTCTCTCTCTCTCTCTCTCTCTCTCTCTCTCTCTCTCTCTCTCTCTCTCTTTTAGCAAAATGTACATGCATCCATCTGTCAAAGTACATCCCCGTATCCTAACAAAAGTAATAGGAGGTTTTTTACGATCGAGGTAAATACATTTTAAAGTAAAAATTCAGTCTTGCCATTATAGTTTATTACTAACATTTTCCCGTCACTTTATGGAAGCAGAAAGGATTTGAGAAAAAAAAAATGTAAATCATTTGCTTTAGCGTTAGTGTGTCTTCTTCGCTCCATATGGAAAAGCCAGTCACTGCTTGTGCGTACGTATGTATGAGTGTATATATATATGTATTCCTTGACGTCCTGGAGGCTTAGCTGAAGGAGTCTAATAACATCCTTGTGAGAGTAACATCCTGTGGGAAGAGGCTTAGCCTCAGCCTCGCCATTCCCGAATATACCTTCAGGAGCTTATGCGTCCCGGCAGCATCCCATCTGGTGCTACCCCGGCGCGTCTTCTCCCACGAGATTTATTCCGTCAGACACCGCCGTATTTTTATCCTCGCGATAATTTTCGGGTGAATGGAGGCCGACGGTGTTTACAAGAACATAATGTTTTAGCGACGTCTGCCGCTGAGTTCTTAGTGGACGGAAAGAGAAAATCTGTGCAGGGTGTAATGCACCTCACGGCTAAGCACTTCGTCGCCATGGCAACATCTTCATTCGCTTGTACTCCGTAGGTTTTTCCTTCATGGGAGGGCTTCGTGTTTGAGACTGGTCTTGGGTTCTAGTGCGCCTGGAATTTTCGGGTCGTATTCTTTCCTCTTAATATTTTTCTTCCAGTGCCCCACATTCACGTTTTGCTTTTATTTGAATGCCCGTGCATGCATCAGTGTTATATACGTCTGCGAATTTTTGCTTGCGTGTTGGTATGAATAGTGTAATATGTCATTGACTCCGTGCAAAATTCATTGAGGTTACACACATACATACATACATACGTACGTACATACATACATCCATACGTACAAGCTGGTGATTATTTCTACTGACATTGTTAAGTCTCGTGCGCATACACTTAATGTTATTTATCCATACACTCATACAAACATAAGTAAGACCACGCTGACGCATCATGGATGTGTATGTATGTGTATATATATATATATATATATATATATATATATATATATATATATATATATATGTATGTATGTATGTATGTATGTATGTATACATATATACATACATATATATATATATACATATATATATATATATATATATATATGTATGTATACATATATATATATACATATATATACATACATATATATATAAATATATATACAAATATATACACACATATATATAAATACATACATGATGCTTCAGCGTGGTCTTACTTATGTTTGTATGAGTGAATGGATGAATAACATTGAGTGTACGGATAAGAGACTTATGTCAGCAGGAATAATCACCAGCGTCTCTATCTCTCGCGCCTATTTTTGCCGACAAAAGGATCACCCAATAAACTGTAGCCACATACGATTCTGAGAGTGCTCGTAAAAGTGTTTAGTACTGCGCTTGCAAATACATTTAACAAGAATTTTATGACCGTGCATAAAGGGATACCTGGGCTGAAGACTGCACGGAGTATGCAGCATACAATGTCTCCTTTATTTTAACGGTGGGGATTATCGCAAAGCATTGCATATAATATTATATATGTTCTATTTCGTCCATGAAATGTTGATATTATCTGCCATTTCGTAATGGAGGCGGCTATTTTCTTGTACTGTATTCCATATTATGTGACATTCAGTACATGTTTGTGTGTGTGAATATGCGTGTGTGTGTGCATATATATATATATATATATATATATATATATATATATATATATATATATATATATATATATATATATATATATATATATATATATATATATATATATATAGGTAAGGGTGTAGTATTTATGTAGCTGACTGTTCAAATGTTTAACGTGTAAATACTCAGTATTTTTGGTCCGAGAAAAAGGACAGTGTGTCTTATAGGAGAGCGAAGAGTTAATTTGATAATATAGTCAAACCTTGTGCCTCTCACAAAAACCATGATAATAAGATTTCCTCCCTATTAGGCGACTTAAAATACCTAATGTAAAATGACAGTGGCCAAGTTATTTTACGAGCCAGTGCCAACCCAGTGGCCCTTGTCACACGAAGCCTTTTTTGGGTTCTGTCTCTAGCAGTGTTCTGATTGGTTGATCTCACATACGCAGACATATATATATATATATATATATATATATATATATATATATATATATATATATATATATATATATATATATATATATATATATATATATGTTTATATGTATATATATGCTTTTTATAATACATGCATGCTTTTGACAGCTGCCCCGGACAGCTGCCTCAGCGCAATAATTACTGGAATATTTTAATCAGAATCTTTTTATACAGATCAAATCTTGTTTAACTTTTATAATTGTTGACTGTATTCTGGTAGTATGCGTTGAAACTTGGACAGTTACATATTTCATAACCTTTACTAAGTCTAATACCTAAAACCATTTTAAAGTTGAGAGGCCTTTCGTATAGCATATACTGTAAGTTGATATTATAATAGAATTATAACTCCCTCAGGACATACTGTGGAGGTGGGGATCTCGATGTTTTTCTAATCGTAATGGCTTGTGATTGAGTATAAGATTTCATTCGTAGATTTATTGTATCTTAGTTGTTTACATTCCAGCTGTTTCCTTCTAATAGGGTTTTGAATGCTATTGTCTCTCCAATACAGCATTTACCTCACATTCCAAGAATTCTTGTTCCCATCAGCCAGTATGTTAAACCCTGACACATCTGTTAGATTTTCATTCTACTTCCATAAAGGTCAAGGTTTGATATATGCCCTTTTGTTTCAGGAGCATGAGTCTTCTGCAAGAAAATATGTCAGTATGAAAATTGCAAAGATAAAGGTATATTAGTAAATGTATGATCTTGACTTTTTCCTCCCTCTGCCTCATGAGTTTCAACCGTGAGCATTGCCAAAGCTTATTCCATTTCAATTTAACCTCTGTCTTTCCTAATGGTTCAGTGAGTATTCCCAAATGGAAACATTACCACCTCTGTTGCTGCCCATCTTCATCAAGATTTGGTGTCAGTTTCTTGGTACAAAAATGCAGAACAGCTAACCCAGCAGCCACAGTGTGAAGATAAATAAGGCTTCTAGATCCACTGGAGTTTTCCATCTATTTTCCTTTCATTCTTCTTTTTGTGACTTCATATTTCTGTTTTGGAGCCAGTCCATTTATGTTTTCTTCGTTTAGCACCACAATCTTACTGACCTATGTTCTGCATCAGAAACAACTTGATGAGGTTCGTCTCTGTAATGGTTACCATTTTAATCCCTGATAATTATCCCGGTTTGGCTTTCCCCCAACAATTCATCTGTAAGCCGTGAAATCCATTGAAATAAGAACTATGAGTTTATTGATGCATGTTTATAATAGGTGTACTTTTGACAGCCGACAGTTTTGCAGTATTTTTCCCCATGGGTTTGGTGAAATATCTTCTCATTCCGAGTAAATACTTAGTAGCTGGTCTTTATAGTTGTTTATCAAACACTATTTTTCTTGGATATAATCTTAGTCCAGTGAAATCCTACGGACCCGAGTTCTAACCCTGACCCCTGCATGTCCTCTTTATTATTCATCTTTGCAGACAAGACATCAGGTTTCAGGAATATAAGCTGAACATATACGATTTCCTGTGCTTAGACCACGGTTAGAAATCAAATGTGTAAACGCCGCAAGTATTTATTTGGCTGTCAGGTAGAGGAACCTTGTCAGCACTTTGAAATATCGTTTCTATATATTGAGTTTCACCCTGCCATTTTACTTGACAAGGTGAACTATTAGTTATTGACTTTGGACTCGAAAGCTGACCTCTTTTAACAGGAGGTTAAATCCGCTGAAAATTTGGAAACTAACATGAAAATTTTACGATTTCCTTTCCTTGAAAAGTATTTGTAAATACAACGTACACATGTTTGTGTCAATAACCGTTTCTCTACTGTAATTTGTTTCCGTAAGTCTTTGCGTTTCGTTCTTAAATTTGTATTACTGAAAAATGCTGAGTGCAGACACTTGGAACCCTAGTGTCGATGCTGTTAGGGGTTCTACTTTACTTAGAGGTATTGATACTTCCACTGTTCCTTTGCCTTCTCCGGATAAAAATGGTGTTCTCGTTTTCATGTAAAAAAAATCTGGCATTAGGTAACAGGCCTGACTTGATTTTATTTCTCTTCGCATATCCATATATATATATATATATATATATATATATATATATATATATATATATATATATATATATATATATATATACATATATATATATATATATATATATATATATATATATATATATATATATATATATATATATATATATATGTGTGTGTGTGTGTGTGTGTGTGTGTGTGGGACTGTACAGGGACTCACAGAGAGAGAGAGAGAGAGAGAGAGAGAGAGAGAGAGAGAGAGAGAGTGTCCTCACTTCATGGAAGTCTTTAGAATCTAGAACGTTATTTCAGAAGAGAGAGAGAGAGAGAGAGAGAGAGAGAGAGAGAGAGAGAGAGAGAGAGAGAGAGAGAGAGAGAGCGAATAGTCATCACTGCATCTGGTACGTAACCTTATTAAAAGTAAGGTCCGATGTCTAATGGGTTGTGCGGGAGGTAACATTTTTGTTATTCGGGAAACTTCCTCAGCTGGAGGTCTCACAGAAACTAATAAGACCATTTTTTGCCTGGAAGAACTCCGAACAAAAGTTTTAAAGGCTACTTTTGTTTTTCCCTTGTATAGACGTGCCTTCGTGTTTCCTGGTTACTGGAATTTTTTTTTTCTTTTCAGTTTTTCTTCTTCTTCTTCTTCTTCTTCTTCTTCTTCTTCTTCTTTCTTCTTCTTCTTCTTCTTCTGCCCTTTCAGGTTTTACTGTTTTCTCGTTAGTATTTAATTTTATTTGGCGGCATTGTTCCGTTTGTCAAATTTCCCTTAATTTACTTTCTTCATTTAATATTAGAAACTTCTCTTTTCTTTTCCCCTGTTCGTAATTATTCACTTTTCTCATTAGCCTGGTATTGATTTCAAGAAATTATTGCCTCATCACATATCAGATTTTGAATTCAATTTATCAAATTATCAAAGAGAATTTTAAAAAATATATATATTTTGTGATACTAGTCAAAGGAACTGAAGTTTCGCTTCATTTGATGGCAGGCCTTTTGATGTTAAGCCTGTTTTTCAAGACTCCGGGTCTTGGCAGTGCAGCACGTGTAATTAATAAATTGGTCTCTACCTTGTTGCAATATTCGAGGGAGCCGCTGTTTTTGTATATAATGGAGAGGAAGCATTGCACGTTTGTTTGTGAAAACTTTGTCCTTCGTTCGTATCATTTTTACATTTTAGTTTTTTGTAAAAGGAAATTATTGTGCCGGCTTTATCTGTCCGTCCGCACTTTTCTGTCCGCCGTCAGATCTTAAAAACTACTGAGGCTAGAAGGCTGCAAATTGGTATGTTGATCATCCACCCTCCAATCATCAAATATACCAAACTACATACCTCTAGCCTCAGTAGTTTATATTTTATTTAAGGTTAAAGTTAGCCATCATCGTGCTTCTGAAACCGCAACAACACAGGCCATACGGCCGGCTGAGAGTTTCATACAGCATTATACGCTGTACAGGAAACTCGAATGCGCATTTTCTAGTTGTTTATGTTGGTTACTATGGCTTTAGTCCTTAATCTGTATCTTTTTTTACATTTTTGTTTTGGTTTCGATGGCTTTTATGTGTTTTATTTATGGATTCATCAGAGTATTCTATTTTTGTGATTATGCGTTTTGGTGTTTATCTTATTATTGTTAATTTGTCCAACACTGGTATTTTCTTATGATGAGATCTGGCAAAACATGACTTTGTCGTCCAGCATATACATTCCTGTTACTCATTTATCGCTGAATTTTTAATATTCAGCTGTACATTAGAAATTTATTAAGGCTTAACTGACTAAATAAATTCTGTGTTCTGTCTTCTCTTTTAATGTAAGTACTTAATTTTCCTGTAAAATGCACAGAATCTCTCTCTCTCTCTCTCTCTCTCTCTCTCTCTCTCTCTCTCTCTCTCTCTCTCTCTCTATCTATATATATATATATATATATATATATATATATATATATATATATATATATATATATATATATATATATATATATGTATATCTTCGTATTTTGTAGTTTCAGTTTGTTTTGCTGATTTCTAACTAGTAGTTATTTATTTATTTGACTCTGACGGTCTTACAAGACTTGGCAGTAAAGGATTTCAGTCCACCCAATGTTGGTTCATTCATCTCTTAAGATGAATGAATAAATAAGTAAATAAACAAATTACTGTGTTCTTTCTCTCGAAGTCTTTTACTTCTATTCTGAGTCCGGAGTTTGAATTTTAACACTGTATAGTCTCATCAGGTCCTGAGTCTCATATAATTCAGCCCCTGTGACTTCGTCCCTCCTGTACAAAGGTTTCCATTGGCAGTACTTGAATATATATTTTTATTTCATTGCATTGTTGCTGGTATGTTCTTCATAGACTAGTATAGTCTTCTCCAGTATCCTTAAATGACTTTCTTGGAATACAAACAACCAGTATTCAAAGTATGTATGCGCTGAAAGCTGTAGAATTTTTATATAAAAACGAAATATTTTTAATACACCGGCTCTCAGTAGTCTCAGTGTAGTTTAGAATGAATGGATGTAAGAATATGTAAAATGTTTTACTGTAAATATTTGTTTTTGTGCTATAAACATTGAATATCGATGCGAAGAAAGGAAAATGTAAGTGAATCAAAAAGATGCCTTTGGTAAATGAGTTGAGAAGTGTTTCAATATTATTCTAAACGTACAGGAGAAATAGCAAGAGAAGAATGAAGACAGAAGAAGAGAGATAAAAACTAATGACGATTTGAGGGTAATGTAACTATTTGTAACTTTTATCAAGGTGAGAGCAACAGGGACAGAAATGTAGATACAGGTTGTCATTTTAAAGAACAGTGAGGTCAAAATACCAGTGAATACAGGTTATGAATGGTTTAGAATATATGTGACATAAGAGTATTATGCTGTGAATTACTATTCACAGCATAATAATCTTATGTCACATATATTCTAAACCATTCCTTAACCTTATTTCACTGGTATTTTGACCTCACTGTTCTTTAATGACTAACCTGTATCTACATTTCTTGTCCCTGTTGCTCTCACCTTGATAAAAGTTACAAATAGCTCAGCAGCTGCGAATATAAGAAACCCAGGAAAAGTATTATAAATGGTAAGACTGTAGTGCTGGAGTCTTTGTTCAGATTGTAACCGAGAACCTGAGATGAGTACCCAAGGCTTTTTTCTGAACTAATGGGAAAACCTTAAAAATTGCCAGGTGAAATCAGTGTGATGAGGCGCCTGAATGAATCAGTGAGGGGAATTTAAAAATCTTTGATTAGAGAATTTAAGAGGTATTAGTGCTTGTTTTGATGCCTTCCTTAGGAAAAAAAATATTACGAACACAAATGAAAAGAATTGCTATGCAATAAATTAGTCACTACAACATTTTTCGAAGAGAATTGTTTAATTTTATTTAAAAAAAAATAATGGTTAACTGATATGTATACACATACACATATATATTCTATATGTGTGTATATATATATGAATGTGTGTATGTATATATGCATGTATGTATGTGTATATACATACATACATGTATGATTCTAAAGCATCTTGTTCTGTGGTCACCCTCAGTTATTCCATCTGCACTTGACAGAATTATTCGAAGTTTGTAAAACTGCTACAGTTTTTAGTTTAAAGTTAAATTCAAAACTACAGCTAGAATTTCATTTTGTTTTTGATATTTTGTTATTAAAGTAGAACTGAGATTACTTGTGTCTTCAATTTTCATTAGAAATACTGTAATTTACAATCAGTTAAGCATTAAGGGATTTTTTGCTGCCGTTCGATTAGGTCTTTATGAAATTCATTGAGTGTTCTACTAACCATTATCTTCACATAAGGTTCTTTGCAGCGTGCCTTCGGCCCCTAGCTGCAACCCTTCTCGTTCCTTTCACTGTACCTCCTTTCATATTCTCTTTCTTCCATCTTACTTTCCTTGACCCTCTCCTAACAATTGATTCATAGTGCAACTGCTTTGAGGTTTTCCTCCTGTTACACCTTTCAAACCTTTCACTGTCAATTTCCGTTTCAGCGCTGAATGGCCTCATAAAGTAAGCATAGCTTAGTTTTACCAGACCACTGAGCTGAGTAACTGCTCTCCTAGGGCTGGCCCGAAGGATTAGACTTATTTTTTATGTGGCTAAGAACCAATTGGTTACTTAGCAACGGTACCTACAGCTTGTTGTGGAATCCGAACCACATTATAGCGAGAAATAAATTCCTATCACCAGAAATATATTCCTCTAATTCTTCATTAGCCGGTCGGAGACTCGAACTCGGGCCTAGCGAGTGCTAGACCACAACTCTACCGACTTGCCCAACGAGGAACTGAATGAATGACCTCATAGGTCCCAGTGCTTGGCCTTTGGCCTAAATTCTATATTCAGTTCAGTTCAGTTCATTGTCTTCACAGATAAGAAAGACACTGGTCGTCAGCTGTTCGTTCGGAACAGTCATAAAAGGAGAACTATAACGTATATCACCGAAACATCCCAAGTATTGTTATGTGATTTGAGACCTTTTTAAGGGAGAGAAATTTTCAGGAAGGTTTTATGCTTTCATGGGAATACATTAATACTTATATCTAATGGATGATGCAACTGTGTCTGAATTGATGTTCCCATTATGAGTATACGCATTGATATATTTTATGGGAACGTAAAAATAATCCGTATGTGTTCCCTTTTTTTTTTATAATTTTGTTTAAACACTATATATATATATATATATATATATATATATATATATATATATATATATATATATATATATATATATATATATATATATACATACTAAGAAACCACAAAAGTAAGCGCGTGATTTTTTTTATTAGCTGAAGCCACTGGGAAAGTTCAAATTGAAAAGACAGAGTGCCAAGTACTTTCGTATTTCAACACATCTTCAGGGCACAAAGTACATAATGTATGTATATATATATATATATATATATATATATATATATATATATATATATATATATATATATATATATATATATATATATATATATATCCCCTGTAAGTAAGCTTGTCTTGTCACTGCAGTGCAAACTATATAAAATGGGGTGACGGGTAGTAACGGAATACTGCCGCAAAGTTCTTGTGACAAGTGTCTAAAGTCAAAATCAAATATCAGTGGACAAGGCAGAATGGCGGTCTTATGATGTAGTTCAAATGGGTTCAAGCTTTTCGAAAAAGTGGGTGTTTGATGAGACGGAAAGCTTTTGATCAGGTGTTTCGAGCCAAGCAGTGCGTGGTGGAGCTTCTTCGGACGTAAGGGTAATGACGGTGTGAGAGGATTTGGCTCAGAAGACAATTAGCCTCTGGTGTGACCCACCTATCCCCGAAATCCGTTAGGTCCCCAGCCTCCGAATTTTCTAACAACATTCGGACGTTAGGAAGAGGGTTTAGATCAAGAGATAGGAAGGAAATTTGTCTCGGAAGCCTCGAAATGAACCAAGTTCCGTCTGCTCCATTCAGAAATGCTCGCCAAATTTGCATTGATAGCATCACACAAAATTAAGCGAGATTAAGGGCGACCGCCAGAAGACGACTGCAAAGGAAAGGAAGGCCATTTGTGAAGAGTTGAATTATCTGCATGTGAAGGAGTACAAGACGTGGCGGTTTTTGGAGGGGTCATTTATCTGTACTTTTGTTTACGCGTGTGTATTTATTGGTTTGTGATCACTTTAAGTTATGCGCGTACTTTCTCTTTTAATTGATATTTATTTCAGTTATGGGTAGGAGGACGGATGATGACCACCTTTCTGAGTAACGGGAATTTCAGTGTAGTTGTGACAACTTTGCAGTACAGTAAAAGCCATCTTTCTCGAAGCGGCGGGGTAGAGAAGATATTTTGGTGGGTCTAGAGCCCAAGCTAATATTGCATTCAAAGGAGGATCAGGGACACACACACACACACACACACACATACATTTCAACGCCGTACTGCATGTGAAGGAAAGCAAGCACCATCCGCTCTCGCCTCTATTCCGGCGAGAGAGAGAGAGAGAGAGAGAGAGAGAGAGAGAGAGAGAGAGAGAGAGAGAGAGAGAGAGAAACTGCTTATCCATAAAGAGAGGAATGAGAGGAATCCGCTGGGATATGACATCCTGGGAGACAAATCCTCTTTAGATTGGCCCAATCTCCGGGTTCTATTAGGTGGGTTGGGTGGCGCGTGACGTTGGGCTCCAGGTAGACATGCTATTGATTCTCTCAGACGACTGTAGTGAAAAAAAAAAAAGGGGGTGGGGGTGGGGTTTATTCTCAGACTTGTCTCTTATGATCTATTTTTCGTTTTCATACGCGTTTGGGGCGCTGTTTTCTCTATTTGGGTCCCTTCTTTCTTTCGGCTACTACTTACTACTTACTGCTTACTACTTACTACCCGTGCTCTTTCTGATACCTCAGCTGGTGATATTTTAATGCCTTGTAGTACATTCTTCCAGACGATGCTTCTCCTCTCATATTTTTTTTTTTTCTCTTCTTCCAAGAGGGATATTGATAATCTGGGAACATCTCGTGTAAATAATTCTGTTTTTATAGCGAAGCGGAATGATTTTGCGAAATGGTTGTACAACACAAACCATTTATCGCTTGTGATGGTTGAGGTGGAGCCGAAATTTAAATACGATTGTTATTATTGACACTGGACGTGTTTAGCGAATATTATATATGAATTATATATATATATATATATATATATATATATATATATATATATATATATATATATATATATATATATAATTATATATATATATATATATATATATATGTGTGTGTATAACTGAATCACGAAAAATATGGGACGTGACGAATATATAAATAAAGACAAAATCCACGAAGGAACGAGAAACAATGGAGTGCTGCAAGGCCTTTCGACTTATCGTCCTTTACTTAGCAGGTTGAAGAATATATATATATATATATATATATATATATATATATATATATATATATATATATATATATATATATATATATATATATGTATATGTGCATAACGATTCATTTCAGAAATCTGATCACAGAGACAGAATGCGCCTGAAATACGCTCACTCACTCACACACTCACTCACTCACTCGTTCTTTCTTTGTCAGTTACCGCCTGGTTATTTTCCATTTCGAAATGGTTGTATTCTGGCGCGGTTAAAAAAAATAGAAGCCAACTTGCCCCTTGTTTTTCTTTTTTTTTTTTTTATCACTCGGTTTTTAGAAAGTATTTTCCAGGTATTCTTTGTTGGATGGTTTTTGCAGACAACTGTAGGGAGCTTGTATGGAATAAAAGTTCCGACGAGCTTTTTTTTTTTTTTAACCCCTTTGCTCCCCGAAAGCTTAGGTAAGCGAGGGAAAAAAAAAAGCGAATCAATTCCTTATGAAATATTTTAGGTCACGTACGGGGGAGCCTTTTATGTTCCACGTCTTACTTCTTCTTCTTTTTTTTTTTTTTTTTTGTTCCCGTCGTAGAGGCATTGGATAGTTCTTGCAGAATTGATCGCCTGAAGTTTTCCTGCCCATACGTCTTTTTTTTTTTTTTTTTTTTTTTTTTTTTTTTGCATGACCGCCTGTCTCCGTCTTCGTAAAGGCGGTCAGAATGAATCTCGTGAAATTGCTTCTACTTTTTCTGCCCCAGAAATAAACATGATTAATGTTAGAGCTCGAGAATTTAATTACTTCCTCGACATATGTTCTGTCCTTCGTGGAGAGAATTGTCTTCGGAACTTTGAATTCATTCGTCGGAAAGAATTGATGCAGAGAGAGAGAGAGAGAGAGAGAGAGAGAGGAGGGAGATAAAGAGGGCTAGAGAGAGAGAGAGTGAGAGAGTGTGATTAGGGGGAGAGAGAGAGAGAGAGAGGAGAAAGAGAGAGATTGACGGGAGAGAGAGAGAGAGAGAGATTGAGGGAGAGAGAGAGAGAGAGAGAGAGAGAGAGAGAGAGAGAGAGAGAGAATGTAGAAGTTCCAGTGAAATTTTCATTTTGCTCCATAAGCTTACGATGTCCACCTTCCTCCAGTCCATGTTAAATTTTTTTCTTTCTTTTTTTTTTTTTAAGGATGACACGAGTATTTGGGATTGGTGACGGAAACCTGCCAAAACTTCAACAAAACCTTTTGAGATATCTGAAATATCGTTGTGTAAAAGTGGAGTTTTAAAACGCGTGGTGGTTTTTAAAGTAAGACGGTCAGGAAATAATAGAGGCAGCCTTCCATACTGAATGTGGGTGGAAATAGGTTCTGCATACGAATATATGTATATATATATATATATATATATATATATATATATATATATATATGTACATATATACAAGTGTATATATACACTTGTTCTGTTATTTTATTATCATTTCAAAATACAGAGTACGAAAAAGAATTAAGTTGGAATAAAGAAAAAGTGAGAATAAGTACTTATTTGCATGAACAAACACACACACACATGCACACGCGCACGCGCACACACGTACACATATAAATATGTATATATACATAAATATATAAAAATATATGTGTGATTTTGTGTGTTTTGGTGTGTGTTTGTTCATGCAAATGTAAGTACTTATTCTCACTTTTTCTCTATTCCAACTTAATTCTCTTTCGTACTGCGTATTTTGAAATGATAATAAAACAACAGAACAAATGTTTACCTATGACTAATTTGAATATTGCTTTCAACGTTAAGGTGTTTATATCACAGCTGTCGCCAGTGGCTGCCATGCTCTCTCCTCCAGTGATGATGATGATGATGATGATGATGATGATGATGATGATGATGATGATGATACAGAGGCAAAAGTGGTTGTCATAAGTGCGATGGTGACTGCCATTACGGTGACGAGGGGCAGGCCTTAACAGTGAGGACGGAACAACCAAGATAATTCCCCTCATAAGTTAGCGCAAAAACGCTGCAATGATTTAACTACGCGGATCAGGGCTAATGCATTCGCACTTTTGCAGGGTCCATTTTTATGTGCCTTTGAATGCCGCGTTTTCATTCCCCATATAAAACTATCAAGTTAATAGAGCTTTGCCCTGCACAGTTTGTCACGGAGGACATACAGCCGCGTGGAGTCCCTGTCATTTATACTTTTACATAAAATGCATATGTATCGGAGTGTATTTGCATTTGAAAAGGGGAAATGCAGCAAACAAATTAAAGAAATTATTCACGCTTTCATTCGATCTTTACGTTCTCCTGTGCGTGCGCTGCTCGCTGTGCTTGGTACTGCGATGTTGGAGTTTGTTCGTGTCAGTTTTGCACACACAAACACACACACACACACACACGTCTTTTTTACTAGCCACCTCTTGAATGTGTTGGAATCACTGAGCGCTGTGGAAGTTGTTTGCTCAATGTTTCATCCTTTTTTCAGTAATTACAGTGTGAATATAGCAGTGTTTTTTTTATCATATATGCTATGCCACCCTTCATGATAAACGTCTTTTGATTGATGAAATACACACGCACATATGTGTATATATATATATATATATATATATATATATATATATATATATATATATATATATATATATATATATATATATATATATATATATATTGTGTGTGTGTTTATGTACAGTATTTTCATAACTACTTTTCGATCGTCAACGTTTCATTCAGGAAAAAAAGTTGTCTTACCTTTTATAACTGTTTGGTAACAAATATTATTAGCCACTTAACGGAGGAGACCTTAAGCGGCCATTTGGCAGTTTGATGGTGATTTCAGCTTACCGGGAGGTATCCATCCTTAAGACTCCTTAAAATTACTTTTTACCTGGCTTGAAAAATCCTGAATTGGCCTCTAGAATGATTCTTTTGATATTCTTCGTCTAGAAGCCTAATGATTTCCCTTTACTAGAAGTCACTGCTGGCTAGGAGCTCTCCTGCTAGTGACCCCTGTCAATTTTCAGCCAAACAAATATCTTCAAATGTGGAACCATAATGACAGTATAAATTAATAAAAGAATATATATATATATATATATATAATATATATATATATATATATATATATATATATATATATATATATATATATATATATATATATATATATGTATATTTATATATGTATGTATTTGTATATATGTATATATATATATATATATATATATATATGTGTGTGTGTGTGTGTGTGTGTGTGTGTGTATGTATGTATGTATGTATGTATGTACAGATTCTGCCACTCACCTCCAGTTTCCCTTCTCATGTTCCTGTCAAGTAGGACTGGGTCTTCCAACTCTTCTGGTACCCAGAGGAGTCCAGCTGGCACCATTGCGTACCATTATCCCACGAGTTGTGCGATGGACAAGTCCAGACCACCCCTATCTCCCTTTCATCATTACCTCACCTGTATATGGAAGTCGCCTAATATCCTTAATGATATCTTTATGAACTCTGTCCAGCTGTCTGACTCATAATATTCTGCTTAATGCTTCATTCCCAAATCAACAGAATCTTTTAGATATGGTTTCATTGTCAAACCGTGACTCATTTCCTTATAGTGATACAGATGATACTAGACTTATATATAAACGTTTTGTATGCAATTTCTGACTTCCAGATCTTATTAATCTTGCCCAATGTTTGATTTGCCTCATGTTTTTCCCCAAAATTCCAGCTCAAGACTAGAACATGGACTGAACACCACTGCTCCTAAATACCTTGAAACATTCGCCCACATTAATACACACTCCATCAAATGTTGTTCCATTTCTCTGCGCATAGTCTGTCCTCACTATTTTTTTTTTTTTGTATATTTATTTAGAATCCTCTCTCTAGATGAATGATGCATTCTATTAGGGAAGTTTTATTGATCTTGTGTTGTTTGGATCTTAAAATCAACATGATCTGCATATTCTTAGTCTGTCAAGTTTTTATCGTTGCTCCAATCTAAACCTTCACCATTCTCGACCATTTTTTTATAATAAAACATGTGAGAAGGGCAAATATAAGAGGTGAAATAATATTCCCTTGTAATACCCCAGCATAATGAAAAGTCACTTCACAAGACCCAATTAACATTAACTCTGCGTCCACCTCATTCATGTATGATTTATTTAGCATCACAAAGTTAACAGGAATGCCATTGTTACGCAAAACTTTACATAATATTGGTCTGAGAGCATTGTCAAAGGCCTTCTGCTGATCGATAAAAACTGTCAGAATGGGATTTTTGAATTCCATACACTGATTCCTGACAGGTCAAAAATCAAGTATCTGATCTGTGCAACTCCTAGTTTTTCCCTAAACCAGCTTGTTCAATTTTAAGCCTTTTATCAATGTTATTTTCAGCTTATGGGGAAGACGATTAGTGAATATTTTCATTACCACAGGTGTAAGTGTAATGCATGGAAGCATAACGCTTTCATAGGTTGTACTGAGAATATTCAGTCAGGGTCACCTATGACTGGTACCTTAGCCATGAATTTCAGTTCCCTGTCATCAGACTTTGTGTCCTCGTTCCATATTCTGCATTTAGCCTCGTTAGTATACGGGATGCCATTTCAGTTTCAGCTAAAATCATCCCTGCAGTTGTTCCATCATAATCACCTCCTAGGTTTTTTTTTTTTTTTTACTTTAAAAACTGTGACTTTATTTATTAGTACATTCACATCTGCATTCTTGACATTAAAACAACCCTCTCTGATTGGCCATTCTCCTTTGAACTAGAACACACACACACACACACACACACACACACACACACACACACACACATATATATATATATATATATATATATATATATATATATATATATATATATATATATATATATATGTGTGTGTATATATATACACACACACACACACACACACACATATATATATATATATATATATATATATATATATATATATATATATATATATATATATATATTGTTTATAGAATCGTTTAAAGAGATTAACCATTCGTTACCGAATTTTTAGGACCGTCCGGTTTTTGTAGTCATTTGATAGATAACGGTGTGTATAAAACCGTCGTTGTTTATTCATAAATCTGAAAAAAATCAGCTCCATGATAGGTATCACACGTAATGCTATAGAGAGAAATATATTTATTCTGCTGTTGGAAATGGCTTTTTATTTATTATATTTATTTATTGATTGATTGATGGATTGAATTTATTGGGATCTGGTATTGACAGGATTAACTAGCAGGGTTGAAAACACAACTGATATCAATGCCGTGTCAGAATATTTTAACTTCCCTTTTGACAGTTATTCTTTCTGCTTTCCCCCTTTTTTTTAATCGCTAGTTATTGTAGTCCAAGGCAAACATGCGCGCGCGCGCGCATACAAAAACGTATGAATTTATGTATATGAATACCAGCTCTCACGAACTTAACGCGCTTGCGTGCCGCTCAAACACAGACGCTCACAAACAGAAAGAAGAGAGAGAGAGAGAGAGAGAGAGAGAGAGAGAGAGACTTAGATGTCAGCTGTGTAAATTATGCATCACATGGAAACAGTCTTCTGGCCGGGATGGATCTGGAGGTAATTAAGAGTTTTTAAATTGAATTACTGAGATTGAATTGATCCCGTCTAGGTCGTAGAAAGAAGGGACTTCTGAGAGAGAGAGAGAGAGAGAGAGAGAGAGAGAGAGAGCGTGAGTTTGTGTTTAGTTGTTGGGGGGTTTGTTCCCTTCGCCCTAAAGGAAGTTCTTGCATTTACTTATGTTTTGACTGTGATTTTGATTTATCACCTTTCTTGTTATTATTTAGTTTATTTCTTTTTCTCGTCCTTACGATGATTTATGTATAGTATTTTAAGTTGTTAGGTTATCATGTAGCTTAATGAATTGATTAATTTAATAATACCAGATAATTATTAATGTTGGATATTCAGCAGTTTTATTTTCTCTGCGTGATATTATGTACTGGTGTTGCTACCCAGTTTCTTGACGTCGCACTGGGTTTTAAAATGAGTTCCTTTGTTCTGGTCAAAAACCATTTCCTAGATGTTATTGGAAAATGTTTTTTTTTTATCATTCACAAGAACATCCGATTTCCAATACATTTCGCTGTTTGTACAAATGTGCCATTATAATGAGGCCTTTGATCTCCGATGAAAGGTTTCTAGTTATTGTTTTGTTTATTGTTTCTCGAATATTTTAATCACGTACAATCATTATTTTATGAAACCATCTGGTCAGAGTCTCTCCTTGTCTCAGATTAGGGTACGGCACCTTTAAAACGGTCTGCGATGACACGGAACCGAATAACGACAATCCATTTTCCTTAGGACAAGATTAGCTTATTAATCCAGAAATGATTATTGACTGGAGTGTGTTAGGAGTTTCACGATGCTTATTGTGTTTTTTATAGTTAATTTGTTATCAGTTCGTATTATTATTATTATTATTATTATTATTATTATTATTATTATTATTATTATTATTATTATTATTATTATTATTAGAAAATACTCATAGTAGCATGAGTCTTAAAATGGAGAAGCAAATCCACAGTTATGTATATATACATATGTTTAAAGATAAATCATTGCAGATAGCTTTCGGGAACTTGTTCGGTTCCCCCTTTTCAAGTTCCCGAAAGCTATCTGTACTAATTTGTCCTTAGTTATATGTACATATACATAACTGTGGATTTGGTTCTCCATTATTATTATTATTATTATTATTATTATTATTATTATTATTATTATTATTATTATTAAAACAAGGCGACCCTGTGACGAGGCTATGCTATCAAGAATTGAAAGTCACAGTAGTGTTGAAAGTATTTATGTACAGAATTAAAAACAGTACTGTGGCATTATTATTATTATTATTATTATTATTATTATTATTATTATTATTATTATTATTATCATTATTATTATTGAATCTAGGCGACCCTGTAACGAGGCTATAATATCGACAATTAAAAGCCACAGGAATGTTAAAATATTTATGTCCAGAAATAAAAACACTACTGTGGCTTTTAATTCTCGATTATTATTATTATTATTATTATTATTATTATTATTATTATTATTATTATTATTAATGCTTATAGTGTCTAAAAGTGAAGTCAAACACTACGTTCATTCGTCACGACACCGTCTGGGAGAGAAAGTGAGTTACAGAGAAAAAAATTCGGCAACTTTTGCGAAACTTGACAAAGAAAGTGTCACCGTGAGTCTGTCTTTCCTATTGCTCCAACTTCTTGGTAGTTTCTTTCCAAGTTCACTTTTTTCAAAGTTCCTCTTTTTTTTATTCCTCAAGATTTAACCTTTCTCTCTCTCTCTCTCTCTCTCTCTCTCTCTCTCTCTCTCTCTCTCTCTCTCTCTCTCTCTCTCTCTCTCTCTCTCCTGTCCGAAATTGGAAAAGGCCAAGTGTGAACCAAAGGCATTTTGGAAATGAGGGGAGTATGTTATTCATCATATCGGTCGTGCTGTCATTATCAAAGTCAGAATACAACTTTCTGTCAATCCTGCATTATTCTTAACCCCCCTTCTTGCTTTCACCCCCCTTTTCACATCTTCATCTCCCATCTTCTTCTTCAAGAGCATTATGGAAATGAGGTGAGGGTGTTATTCATTGTATCGGTCGTGCTGTCGTTATCAAAGTCAAAATACAACTTTCTATCAATCCTTCATTATTCTTAACCCCCCTTCTTGCTTTCAACCCCCTTTTCACATCATCTTCCATCTTCATCTTCAAGAACATTATGGAAATGAACTGAGGGTGTTATTCATTGTATCGGTCGTGCTGTCATTATCAAAGTCAAAATACAACTTTCTATCAATCCCTCATTATTCTTAAACCCCCTTTTCACATCTTCATCTCCCATCTTCATCCATCCTTAAATGCCGAGACTCATTCCTGTGTGGTGAACGTCGATTGGGACACTCATGAATATTTGGGTCGTTTTTCCTTGAATATGCGGCTTTCGGATGTGCTTTGAATGCAAATTCCGGATCAATTGCATCAGTTAGCTTTTATTTATTTATTTTTATATATACTGCAGGGAAAATTCGACCGTTATTCACAGGCTGTTGTCAGGTCTACAGGTTCACGGACGAAAACGAAAATGTGTGTTTATAATATATATGTATGGTTGTGTGTGTATATATATATACACGCACATACATACATATTTTATTTCTTGTGATGTTGCTGGGTTCTGGATTTCTGTATTTCTGTTAAGTTCTGTGATTTGAAATGAAATGTTGACATATGGAATTTTGTATTTAAAAGAAAATAAAACGGACTTACTTTTGGGTGAATATTGGGGGAAATTTCCCTAACTGCAAGGGACAAGAATTAAAACTGACGAAGCGCCGTATGAAAATTCAGGTCAGATAATGATAAAGGCCCGAGAAACGGCGAATCGAAGAGTGAAAGTTGGAGGTGATTACAACTCGGAGCGGTCGAGAAAAGTGGTGCTGATGAAGGAGAGGATGAATGGGAAAGTCCGTGAAGAATCCCTCAGTCAGAATAAAGACGTCGGTAAGAAAGAAGAGATCCGTGCCGAAGTGCAAGAAGCTATCAGTAAACAACGGGAGGGGGCCGTCAATTGCAGGAAATTAAATTGCTGGGGGAAAATTTCCTTGAAGTAAGAAAAGAAAAGAAGTCATTTTTTTTCCATTTTCCCAAATAAATTGGAAGTCTCGTTATTAGAGCCCTTCTGTTAATTGTGCTTTCTCTTCCTTTCAATCCACTCCTGGCGTGATGCCCGATGTGTATGTGAAAATGCAATTGTGTTTTGCGGCAGAGTTGTTTGGTATTTTTTGACGCCCCTTCTGGTACAGGCATTTCATACGTGCCCATGTCAGC
Organism: Macrobrachium rosenbergii; assembly: GCF_040412425.1. NCBI lineage: Eukaryota > Metazoa > Arthropoda > Malacostraca > Decapoda > Palaemonidae > Macrobrachium > Macrobrachium rosenbergii. The sequence continues at coordinate 34,168,634 of NC_089791.1, read as the reverse complement.
AACGAGAAATTTTCTTATTGGGGTACGTTTCGTCTTACTATCTTTATATTATTTTATATTATTCTTATTCTTTGCAGTTTCCTTTTGTGCTTTCCATTTATTTCATTCGTAAATTCCTCTGAAATTATGGAAGCTGGGAAGACTCTTTGATTTCCGAAACAGGGAAAGTTTTTCATTTCATTATCGTTCTTGGTCTGTGTTCAGTTCTCTGCTTTTGGTGTTTTTATTAGAAAAACATCCTTCGTTCCTCGTTATTCTACTCCAAACAACTTGAACATTTCGGCGTCATTCTAAGCCGTCTTCATACTTTCCAGTTCGGTTATTGTATTCTGTAATTTTTTTCCCCCAGCATCCCAGCCTCCCAGTTTTGGGCTTGTAAGGCATGAGGTAGCCATATACCATAAATTAAAACGTGGGAATATGTCTTTATTTCCTTGAAATACCAGTAAACCAGATATTTTTCTAGAATTTTTAAAAAAATTATTCTTTTAGTCTTTTTCGCCTCATTGCTGTCGATGTCCTTCCCTTTTCTTTCAAATTGCTTAACAGAACTCTACCGTATGTGTGAATTTATGATGAGGTAAACAGCCTATATTACTGACGTGCATTATGAGAGGTTAAATTTTTGGTGCCACTGGAAGTCAAGTTTTGAGAATTCTCTTATACTCTTCTTAGAAATTCCAAATTATTTGCCACCTGATTTTATCATTCTTCGAGTTGCCTTTTTTTTTTGAGCCATGGTAGAACATTAAGTATTATCGACTACTTTAACTTTTAGATAAATGTATGTATATGTATGTATGTATATATACATATATATATATATATATATATATATATATATATATATATATATATATATATATAGACAGAGAGAGAGAAAGTTATATATATATATATATATATATATATATATATATAGACAACAGAGAGAGAGAAAGTTATATATATATATATATATATATATATATATATATATATATATATATATATAGACAGAGAGAGAGAGAGAGTTATATATATATATATATATATATATATATATATATATATATATATATATATATATATATATACATATATATATATATATATATATATATAAATATATATATATATATATATATATATATATATATATATATATATATATATAAATAAATATATATAAATAAATATATATATATATATATATATATATATATATATATATATATAGAGAGAGAGAGAGACTTAGAGAGAGTTGCTTGAAATTTTTGGATATTCTTGTCAGACGCTTCATATTTAATTTAATTTCAGGATGTGTGCTATTTTAACAGAGAGAGGACTCTAACGGTTTAAATATGGATATTCATGAATTTATTTATCTCTCTCTCTCTCTCTCTCTCTCTCTCTCTCTGTATATGTATACATATGACATTTGTATCACACCGTGATTTATATACGATCATGAAGCTACCAAATGTCGTTTAATATTTGTAGCTTCATGAATATTTGTGTGTATGAATAATATATATATATATATATATGACATATATATATATATATATATATATATATATATATATATATATATATATATATATATATATATATATATTCATGTATGTATGTATGTATTTAAGTAATGTATACGCATATATGTATGTATGCGTGGGACTGTGCATGTGTTTAAGTGTACTCCTTCTTTAGAAAAGGTCAGCCATTACCCTATCAATGTTTTCAAAAATAGTGTATCTCATCAACTGTGCTGTTATTTTTCCCCTTTAGCTATGTAGTCTTTGCGTGCATAAAGTGCTGATGAAAGATATGTATTTTGTGCTTATCTGTTAATAGGTCATGAAATATTCTCCCCTTTTTTTTCACCTTTTACAATTCTTGGTGTGGATTGTAATATAGAACAGTTCTTTGTCTGTATGTAGGAGACTGGCCTCCTCAACAAAATATATATTATACGTATAAAGCATATATGTAAGTATTGATAATATATTCGAACAAATATGATTATGTACGTATATATCGTTAGATATTTTTATATGAAATTCTGTTTAAAATTATTTATTTATTTTTAGTTTTGTTTAAATTTATTACGGCGTCAGCAACCTAGATGCTGTGACGCCAGTTTTAATAGACATAATCAGTCTATCAATGAGTCCCACATTTTAACTCGGTAATTAGTCTGTGAATCCAGGAAAACTGACGAGTCATTACAACAGTAAAAGTTTATCTTAATCTTCTTCTCTACTTTTTCTAACATTCGCCGGTTGTTGGGTCCATGATGACAACGTTACAAAGTTCACTAAACTCAGTTCATTTTTTTACGCTTCAAATTACACATTGTTTCAGTTAGTGGATTTGACGTCTTGTTCCTCAAGAGTGATTTCTCCACTTCTAACTGAAAAGCCGTATTTGATTTATAAAGGTAATCTTATGTGATATGGTGAATATTGCTGTAATAAAAAATGTCATTTGTTTTAGCTTTCAATTTCTGAAATTCGTTGAATTTACGTCTGCACATTACATAACAGTTATTCCCCGTAGGGGGGTGGTGCCGTCAGTGCATCTCTTGCGGTGCACTGTAGGCATTACTTAAGGTTCTTTGCAGCGTGCCTTCGGACCCTAGCTGCAACCCCTCTCGTTCCTTTTACTGTACCTCCTTTCATATTCTCTTTCTTCCATCTTACTTTCCTCAGCCCTCTCCTAACCATCGATTCATAGTGCAACTGCGAGGTTTTCCTCCTTGTTACACCTTTCAAACTTTTTACTGTCAATTTCCGTTTCAGCGCTGAATGACCTCATAGGTCCCAGTGCTTGGCCTTTGGCCTAAATTCTGTATTCAGTTCAGTTCATAACAGTAATTATTTGAGCTGTTTAAATAAAATTGATTACATTTATTTATTTGCTCGTAAGTCCTCATATCGCCTACAAATGACAGGTTGGTCGCCTATGTAAGATTGGGTCACTCGCAAATTCGAATGTTGCATTTTGATAATTGTTGCTTTTTCCCTTGTGATCTAGGTAGCTTTTTTTTTTTTTTTTTTTTTTTTTTTTTTTTGGTACCTCATACTTAATATTACATATTACCATGGCAGTGTAGAGCTTTCTCACGCAGTAATCATACCTTGACGTCGAAGTGAATTATGAATTTGATTGCATTTGGCACCTCTCTGCAGGATAAAATTTCAAAGGAGCGTGGCGGCCGTTTGATGTGACTCGGCGTGTTTAATTTCGCCGACCCGGTGTTATTAATTTGTTCCTGTTCATATCGGGAACTTGAGATGTCGAAAAAATTGTAGCATACTTGACGGGTAAATGAAGTCATGTCATATGTGAAATATTCTGGGAAATAGAGTGAAAACTTCTCAGGAATGTTTTTTTGATTTTACGAATCAGTGTTATTGAAGTTTGTACCCATAATAAGCGAGACTTTGAAGCAATATTTTACGTTATTTTTAACCTAGTGCGCATCACTTGTAGGAATAGTCACTAAATAAGCCCTTTTATCATTAACACCACGCTACCCTTTAAAATCTAAGCTCCTTGTTTCATCTTATGTGAAATATTCTTGGAAATAGAGTGATAACTTCTCAGGAATTTTTTTTTAAATTTTCCGAATCAGAGTTAATGAAGTTTGTATCCGTAATAAGCGAGATTTTGAAGCTATATTGAATTTTTTTTTTTTAACCTAGTGCACATCACACTTCGTAGAAACAGCCACTAAACAAGCCCTTTTATCACTAACACCACGGTACCCTTTAAAACCCAAGTTCCTTGTGGCAGAATAAGAATTAATGTGGAAATAAGGATTTCCTGCTAAATCCGCGATACTTTTGCGAAGCTTTTGTTTTTCACGAAAGGTTATTTTGACAAAATATCCCCCAAGATATTTTAGTAAAATATATTTTCCATTAACATGATTTGTTATGGTCTGTACATTTTGTACATGTGTGTAGAAATGTACTCAACCTCACATTTTCCCTTCGGTTGGGTGGTTCCTGAAGGTGATATCCGGTGTTCAGGAAGTTCTTTTGGAAAGACGTTGAAAGCCCCTTACCATTCTTGCTGGTTGCGACCAATCACAGTCGACTAACTACTCGTTTGCCAAGAGAGACATGAAGGATTTTTCAGGAAACAGGTAGTGTATATATATATATATATATATATATATATATATATATATATATATATATATATATATGTATATATGTGTGTGTGTGTGTGTGTGTGTGTGTGTTTCTGTGTATGTGCTTATATATATATATACATATACATACATACATACATACATATATATGTATATATATATATATATATGCGTGTTATGTATGTATGCATGTATAAAGTATAGTTTGTATTCCGAATTTTAATTGCAGAGATGACCCTTTGCAGCCTATATTTCCTTAAATTCTTGCTGAATTTTGTGTATCGCTAAAAAAATAATATTTTGTTTCCAAATGTAGATTACCCACTATATGTAACGAAACCTAAGATTAGCCGCGTTGCAGCAATCATCATTATTATAACTCGAGGGCTGGGGTATCTCACTCAGTCTTCTTCTTCATCTTCCGACCTTATTAGTCACAATGTACACTTTTAAATGGATCCAGAAAAATATTAAGGGGGTGGCACCAGTTTTTTCATATATATATATATTTATATATATATATATATATATATATATATATATATATATATATATATATATATATATAATATGTATGTATGTATTTATATGTATATATATTTCCCATTTTTATATTTCTCATTTGTGTTATTATTATCTAAATCTTGAATATTATCATTTCGTCATTATTTTTCATGGTGGGGGCACGTGCCCTGGTCCCCAACCCCCGCCCTGCCCCGGATCCGCCAGTGCCACTCTATAGCAGGGTCGGCCGCTCGAGTCAACTTCCTCCATCTACTTCTTTTCCTTGCATCTTCTTCACCCAGTTCCACCTCACCCATATCCCACCTCGCCACATCCATCCATCTCACTCAGTATGCAAGCGTAAACGTAGATTTGAAGTGGATTTCTTTAAACAATTTTTTCCTGTATGATGGAACTGACCTCGCGGCCTGACGGGTTCATTCACATTTTAACAGGCATTAAGAGTCAATGCGTAGGAATTCTCAGCCTTAATCTATTGAATTATTTTTGTGATTTAGGTGGTGGTCCTAGCAACCCATTAGTCAGGTCTGTCTTTAACATGAAGAAAAACTCAGTCATGATAGGATGATATCCTACAATATCCAGTGCAGGAGATCATTAATAGGCCAAAGACTAATCCCTGATATTTTGACTAACTAATTATGGAACGTAATGGAAAGATTGCACAAGAACGAATTCGTGAGTTTTATGGTGACTTGGAACAGACGGGATGACATTTTTTTTTTTTTTAATGTTTGGCATACTGGTCTATCCATATAATATTATTATTATTTAGATCTATGCCACTGTCCATTTGTAGGTGAGTTTGAGATCCAGGTATTGCCTTTGGAAACTTCTTAGACCGGTGAAGAAGTGCCGTTCACTGACTATTTCCATATAATATATATATATATATATATATATATATATATATATATATATATATATATATATATATATATATATATATATATATATATATATATATATATATATATATATATAAAGTATTTGCGAATATAAATGATCAGAAACGTATAACTGCTGAGCGGTTTTTTCTGAGGGGGCGGGGGCGGCGGGGTTGGGATGCAATGGTTCTGTGAAATGTTTGAAGGGAAACTTTTAGTTCTGAACTTTTGCTATCGTAAATTAGCTTCATTAACGCGTTTGATAACCAGACGTGTTGAATTCATGAATACAAATACAAGGAAAGCTAACATCGGTTTTGTATTTTCGTTATATTGATTAGAAGAGAGTTACTTATTTTTGTGATGGTGTTTATTCACTGCAAGAACTCAATGGCAAATCTTTTTATGTTTTGCTTAAATACGTAGAAATGACTAATTAGTGATCCAGCGCATTCTCTTGTTTTGTAATTATTTTCAATCATTTTTTTGAACGAATATATCTTGGAAACCGTGCAAAAATGGAGATGAAATATCTTTCATTAACTTTTTTGCCAAATTTCCTTAAAAATTGTTTCGATATATTATGGAGTTCGCTATCAGAATTCTCCGAAATCTTAATAGGGTGTGTTTTTGTGTTACACATTAACTGCGTAATATCCAGAAAGACTTAAGTCTGGCTTCTCAGCACTCTTGTATCATCTGTTCGTAAAGCAGAATTTACCTTAAACTTATACCGTGTGTGCTAGTTTTTATAATCGTTTCACTTCCATTTAGCGAAACCTTGTTAATTGCTGACTTTTAATTCTGGATGTAATTTTGCTATAAGAGTTTTTTCTCATTAGCAGAATTTTAGTTTTCCCAAAAACTAACGTAAGTGTTACCGTCTCGAATCCGTACGTTTCTGTTTTTGCCTGAACCCGTACGTCTGTGTTTTTGTAAACAGAACTTGAAGTTTTAGTTTTGAAAATATTTAGACAACATGAAGAGCATTTGATTTTTAGGTGCGAGTTATTTGAGATTTATCAGAAGCCGGGTATGGATATAAAGAGAAATATTTGTTAAGTCTTTTGCCGCAACCTCGGTTTTTTTGCTCGTTGATCAGATTTGGTTTTTGAAATTTAGGCTATCAAGCACTGAGGCACTTTGGGGCCATTTAGCGCTTTAGACTAAAAAGGAGTTGGAGTAGGTGGACAAGAAAAGGAGATTCAGAAAATAAAAAGGATGAAGTTCAAGCATCTGAAGGTGGAACTGGGAGAAAATAGCTGCACGAAGGAGGAAGAACTAGCGATAATTGACTGCAAGATTGAAAAAAGAAGCGGTTATTTTACTTGTTAACAGCTTGTAATTTGGCAAGTTTCTGTAAGGCTTTATTTATGTATGTATGTATGTATGTATGCATGCATGTTTGTATGCACGTATGTTTGTATGCATGTATGTGTGTATGTATCTGGTTTTAACATCCAAAAATGAGGTTGTTGAAGTATCAGACGTATCTGAATTGTAGTTATCGCGAGAAGAATTTGAGTTAGCCTTCTATCCGCAGTGTTGATCGCAGCAGAATTGCTATCAAACAAAAAATTTCAAGTCCAAAGTAGTTAAAATTCCAAAATGTATCGTTATCTGTATAATGTGCACACTTGTATGCATTCCAAAGAGGGATATGATTTGACGTGCTGGTCAATTTAAATTTTATTGTCCACATTTGGAACCCAAAGACACATACTACCTTTAGGTGATATTGTATTACTTACTGTAATCCAGTTCTCTCTCCTTTGGATATACATTCCTTTTAAGCTGTCCATCTACTTCGCAAACAGCCGCTTCCCTTCAAGGCGAATTGCTCTCAGAAAAATTTTGCCGGTAAATTCCTGGAAATCTCATTTTGAAAATATGTGCTTCCTTCATAATCTCTCTATGATACCCATAGCAACATTATGAATTTTATCTGGGAGAATTTTATCTGGGAGATGGTTTCATAATTTTGTTAGCCCATTTTTCAGATATAGCATGCTGTTTTTCTCATCCACATATCGCGTCTACAGTAATGCTTTAATTATGTCAGTTCTCAAAAGGTACCCTAACCCGGCCATTGAAACTTTTTTATTTAGTTGTTGAATTTTAACAAATTCATAATACTTCTTTTGGTGTTTTCAAAATTCATTATACCTCTTCTGGTGTTCAGGTAAGCTTTTAATGATAAAGCAATTAATTTTGTTTTGTATTTCAAACTTTGTAGGCAGCGTGGCTGTAATTATTATTTTTTTGTAACAAAATTAATTTGGAAAGTTGGCCTCAGAAAGCTAATTGTTGGTAGCAGAGTAATTATCCATATTAATTTTACGTATTAGCGAGTATAGATATATTATATCAAGAGTGAAGTGGAAAATTGATGCCGGTTAGTGAGAATGATTTCACTATTGCATGGTGTATTTTTTAACCATCGAATAATATATATTTCCCTTGTTCTTCCACATATTCGTGTCCAAAGATATGCAGAGGATTAATGCTCACTTATAAGTATTTCGGTTAAGTATGCTCATGTGAATCAAATTACCATTTTTTCCTCATTCACTGTAAAGCAATTTTTACGAGCGAACTTCTACATTTGACTTGAAAATGTTCCGAGTGAAGCTTCTCGTAAGCTTAATGAACTGAGAACTTGTTTAATTAATTAGATTTTTTTATATATTAGGAATCTTTTTTCTATTCCCACTTAGCATTTTGGGTAGTAAGGGGTCGTCCGTCTAGGCGAAAAAAGGTAAATAGGTAGATGGGTAAATATGCTGATAGGGTGTCTTTGTGGACAAAGTTAAGGGAACAGGAAAGGGCTGTAATCTCTTTACAAAATGTTCCTTGGAGTTTCGGGACATTTAGCTGCGTTCAGGACACAGCATCTGACTTTGTATTGATTGCAGAACACCCGACGCACAGCTACGCCAAAGGAATGGGGAACCTTCGTGAAATCTTGTTGTTGAATCACCCAACTGGTAAATGGAAACCAGTTTGTCCGGTATAAAACTGAGGGAGAAAAGTGAATAAATGATGGAGGTGAAGTGAGGTAGGAATGCATGTGGCAGCCTGATTGATGTATCTCCTTATTGACACAAGTAAAGAACCCGCGCCCGATCAATACCTTTCCTCTTATTAAAGGGTCAAGTACGACTCCAAACTCTGCATGCATTGCTGCTCCAATCTGCATTCCTTTAAATAGTTCCTCCTCATTTGGAAAAGGAAGTATTGATTGCATTCTCATTACTGAGATTCGCCACCCGCCCCCAATTCCCTTTCCAAACACACTTCGGAATAGCGTAGGAGATGTAGACGGGGCTGATGTAATACGGCGTCTCTCTCTCTCTCTCTCCTCTCTCTCTCTCTCTCTCTCTCTCTCTCTCTCTCTCTTTAAAGTTATATTTGCTACAGACATTTAATGAGGGTTGACGTAAGGCATGTTAAAGATGTGTTTTCTGTTAAAGGCATTTCGTCGGGGAATTTAATGGGGCTAATGGTGGTATTGCTATGTTGATAATGTCCTTATATACTGTATATCTCAGTGTTTGGAAAAGTGGGCGTTCTTTTCAAAGCAGTTTAGTGGGGTTAACATATTTTTTTTATTATTTTCTTTAACTGTTCTCAAATAACTTACGCATATACCTATGTGGGTTTATTGTACTTCCAATATTAATTTTTTTTTTATAAAATGGTCAAAGACAGAAGTTTAAGCTCTGTAGGATTGTCCGTTTATCTTATTTGCTGACTTTTCTAGCATTAATGCTTTAATAATCCATTGCCCTGATCTTCCTCTATCAGTTCATTTGTCACCCTATTTGGTATACTAAGTTGAATTTAGGCCTCTTATCGTCTTTAGGGTCCTTGCAAACTATACCTTATGTCACTTACGGTGGTGTGCGTGGGAAAGCAAAATTCTTGCTTTCAGGGTTTCTTCAAGTCATAGGCTTCATTTAGACATGTTTGATACAAGGCATTTTTTCAACATGTGTATGGCAACGTGCTTGGCGAAGCTGGCACCATGTATATGGTATACATATATATAATATATTTTTATATATATATATATATATATATATATATATATATATATATATATATATATATATATATATATATACATATATATATATATATATGTGTGTGTATGTGTGTGCATGTATATAGGGATACGTAATGTATAGTATTATGAACGTTTCCATGATTGCATATTAGATTGTCTATTTCACATGAATTTAAAAGGATCATATGACGAAATTAACTTTAAATTATACATTTCCAAAACTGACAGGACTAATCTACAAAACTCTCATCTTTACCATTTTGTCTTTCCCAGTAAAAATACTTCTTGGGAAATGATATTTTCTAGAGCTTACTTATGTATAATTTTAGTTGGAAATCATGTATTTTCAACATTCTTACACATTTCCACAAAACTTCCTCCGATCGCTTATACTCCGTGATCTAAATACATACCAATTATATTATCTCGGTGGGTCGCTCACTTTTGCAGTTAAATCACTGTGCGGGGTTTATTCAAAATTTTGGGATGAGGTTGATGTTTCCATGAAATTCATCCTGGCTGTGATCCACTACAGTTGACCAACAACATGGAATTCAATTCATTTCTTAGGTCAGTAAAGACAAAATTCATTTTTCAGTATGTGCCTGTGGTCGTTTGTGTGACTATATATATATATATATATATATATATATATATATATATATATATATATATATATATATATATATATATATATATATATATATAAATATATACTGTATATATATATATATATATAAATATACTGTATATTATATATATACATATATATTTATATATATCTATATCTATATATATATGTGTGTGTGTGTATGTATGTATATATGTATGCGTGGATGCATATATACTTATGTGTGAGACATTGCTTATACTTAGGTCCATAAAAAAATACTCTGAACTGTGTATTGCATACATTTCCGTTGATAGTATTATTAGTTTCTGCCACGTAACCCACGTTTACGGCAAGATTTATTACTTTAAATTGGGACTAATTTGACGTTTGCTTTCACCCCCTGTTTTCGTAAAGAATTATACCCTAATCCATAATTCCACGGCTTTCATAAATCGTCGTAACTTTTAGGTTCTGACAAGTCAGAAAATGTAACCGCGAATGGAATGCCTTGTAAATGCGTCAGGTAATGCCCGCTGCTGTCGGAGGGCTAAGCTGAATTATAGGAACAGGTTTAGTCCACAGTTGAATTTTTTGGTTTCCTTCTCCCGGAGATGGGGTTTTCTCTTATGGGCATGGTTTTGTTTCGGTTATTTTTATCTTATCCACTTGATGTTTATTTGAAGTTGTAGTATGCGTTGCAAAGAAACCTAGGGGTTGACGCTCGTGACGTTTGGTACAGCGATTTAATTCGTAAGGGAAATAGCGAAAGCATTATTTAATGGTTTTTACCACGCAGAGGAACATGCATGCATATAAACCTTGTACACACACACATTATATATATAATATATATATATATATATATATATATATATATATATATATATATATATATATATGTGTGTGTGTGTGTATATGTACATGCATATTTCTCTTATGTACATATATATATATATATATATATATATATATATATATATATATATATATATATATATATATATATATATATATATATATATTTGTATATATATTATGATTAAAACCATGTTTGTTCATAATAACAAACCATGTTATATTATATATATATATATATATATATATATATATATATATATAAATATATATATATATATGATTAAAACCAGTTTTTTCATAATAATAAACCATGTTATGATTGATATATATATATATATATATATACTGTACATTCATACATACGTACATACATATAACATCACAACATTTTAACATTCTGGATATAATATTTCTGATGAATGAAAAAGACTAGATTTTGTAGTCGCAGTTATGTCGTAATTACTAACCATATTTATGTTATCATTTGTCTAAATCTCTTTTCTTTTCTCTTCTAGGTAAGTCATGACAATCGACTGGTTTTTGCCACTAACTCCAACAAACTGGTACGTATACTTTCCGAGGCATGCGCACTAAGTCAGCATTAGTTTCTCCCTTTCATGTTTTTCCAATTTTAATCATACACCGATTTGCCGGTTCGAACTGCGTGACATATCTTGAGCCGTATGATTTTTCGACTTTTGTTTTAGTTTAAGATGTTTATCTCGGAGTCTTGCCGCGAAAATCTGGACTTGAATGTTTTTTGTTTTTAAGGCAATTTTATGCAGAACGTATTTTTTGGGGACTCTTGGCCATGATTGTATTTTGGGGGACCTCCTGGCCAGAATATCATGGCATGAATGAGTTTATAAACTTGCGTTTCAACTAGAAAATAATAATATTCAGTTTGTAACTGGGGTAATGAATCCAGCGCTTTACATGCATACGTAGATACTCCGTGACAAACAAATCTGCATAAACAAAGGTATTGGAAGGATGGGTCGGGCTGACAGGAAACAGAGGAGGAGACGCTGCTGGCGACTGAGGAACTCGGGGATAAAAAATGGATTTTTTGGCGTCTGGGAAGAGTGGGACCCACGGGAAATACTATTTCGGGACATCAAAGTGATGTATGGATGTCTACCTTTGAGGGGGGCGATGGTCACAGCTTGGTCATCGAAGATGCTCTAAAAATGTTGAAAGGAGTTATGTAACGACATTGTTTGTTTTGGTACGTGTTTATTTTGTGAACATGTTTGATACGCGTCTATTTTGTGAACAAAGACATGCTTGAAAGCTTCATTGCTTTTTTTCTTTTGTTTGTACGAAATTGTTATATAAACAGAGCGTTTTTCGATCCTTTTAGTTTTCTGTAAAAGAAAACTATTGTGCCGGCTTTGACTGTCCGCCCGCACTTTTTCTGTCCCCTCTCAGATCTTAAAAACTACTGAGGCTAGAGGGCTGCAAATTGGGAAGTTGATCATCCACCCCCTAATCATCAAACATACCAAATTTGCAGTCCTCTAGCCTCAGTAGTTTTTATTTTATTTAAGGTTAAAGTTAGCCATAGTCGTGCTTCTGGCAACGATATAGGCCAGGCCACCACCGGGCTATGGTTAAGGTTTCATGGGTCGCGGCTCATACAGCATTATACCGAGGCCACCGAAAGGTAGATCTATTTTCGGTGGCTTTTCTTCAGGTTACTGAGAAACTTGCACAGTATAATTTTGATATACCCATACGTTTGTCACGTTTGAGTGCTGTTATGTTCTACTAGTTAATATTACAAATTAACATTAATGCTATACTTCTTGGTGGGAATATTGACCATTGAACTTCATGACTGCCCATGTTAGCACATAGATCTAGTGAAAATGAGCAGTAGACTCTATAATGTTACCTGGAATTTGTGTGTGTGACTGTTTAATGAAGTTTGATGAAATAGGTGGCTTAATCACTCTAAGGCCTCCGTTTGATTATTGACATTTCTATTAGCCTTATTAAATACATCATGTGTGCGTTCTTTCTTCCTTAACAAGGCTATTTCATTTTTTATGTTGAATCTCTGTGGTATCGGAAATATTGGTTTATCTGATAACCTTTCTGTGGGTTGTTTCAGTAATGGATTTCTTTGTTAATTGCATTGTTTAGTATCATAAGTCATCAGTTTGCGTCCTTATTAATTAGTTTTGGTCTGATTTCATGTCTCCACTGCTTAATACAAAATATGTTTTAGAAGTTTATTACAGAAAATATTATTTCAGTATTTTCAAATTGTCATTGCGTCTTCGTCGGAGATGACAGGAAGATCTTGCATTTTGACATGCTTTTATTTAACTTGACTTCTGTCTGTCTGTCTGTCCTCAAATCTTGTAACTCAATTTTCGACCTGTTCCCTACGTCGATGGACTTGAGATTTTTGTGTATTCGTAAGTCACAAACATATTTTCATGTCTACCTGCCGAGTGTATTTTAAGGTAAGTCAAAACCTACAGTCAGTCAATTGGAATGTAATTCTTCTTCAGGAATCACATTGTATTTTTAGAAGATTTGCAGTTTTCTGTCTGCACTGTTTCTCTCCGCCCTCAGATCTGAAAAACTACTGAGGCTAGAGGGCTGCAAATTGGTATGTTGACCTTCCATCCTCCAGTCATCAAAAATATCAAATTGCAGCCCTCTAGCCTCAGGTAGTTTTTATTTTATTTAAGGTTAAAATCAGCCATGATCGTACGTCTGGCGCCACCATAGATGCTAACAACACAGGTCACCACCGTGCCGTGGCTGAAAGTTTCATGGGCCGAGGCTGAGAGTTTCATACCACATTATACGCTGTACAGAAAACCCGACTGCGCCGAAGAAACTTCGGCGCATTTTTTACTTGTTCACTTTTGAAAGTGAATAGAATGAAACCAAATAAACTCTTTGTTTGTAATTGTCACTTAAATCATCAGCTATAACATCTATATTTTACTACGATTTTGTGAATCATTTCTCAATACTCCGCAGTTGAAGAAAGCAAAGCGGACTGCCGTTCCAAAGATACACGCGTTCAGGCCGACGCATTTAAATGCCAGGTCGGTAATTTATCGTTCCTACTTGATATATTACTCCACTATTCATACTGTAAATACAGCTGCTCTGGAATACTAATGAAGAAACCCGAAGGTAGAAATTAATTGCTCAAAAAGTAATCGCATAATTCATCAGCGTTTTAATTTTTTTTTTTTTATCCGTCTCGTCGTTGTCTGTCTTTATGGCTGCCGACGTTTTTGTTTGGTTTGGGCTCTCTCTCTCTCTCTCTCTCTCTCTCTCTATATATATATATATATATATATATATATATATATATATATATATATATATATATATATATATATATATATATACTGTATATATAGAAACAATCAACACACAATCACGTGTGGAACAGAAATAAATTTCTGACTCACGTCAGATCGAACCCAGGTCTTTTCAATTGTATGGCCCAGTGGGCATGCGCCCTGCCTTTCAGTTGAAAGACCTGGGTCTGATCCTGATGTGAGTCAGAATATATGTAATATATATATATATATATATATATATCTATATATATTGTATTATTTATGTATACATATGTGTATATATATATATACATATACATATGTATGTATGTATGTTCGCAAACTATGCGTACTTGAAGGTTTACAGCCATTTTAACAAATATAGTAAACTAAGCACTGTTCATGTGTATATATGTGTGTGTGCGTGTATGTATGTCTATGCGCGGGCGCGTGCAATATGGGTATTTCTTTCTACTCTGTACGCATGTATATATATATTCTTTTAGTATTTCTTAAATCGTCTGAAATCTATCTGTATCTTTATCAAATTGAAGATTTGCCTCGTTGGCCCGCCATCTTTCCTTCCCTCGCTTTTCTTTACCGTTATTTATTCCATATACCCCCACATCATCCCTGTAATTGCTTCTTCGCCATTTTTTCCCCTTCCTGCATCGTATTTGAAGCGATTTTGGTCGGCGCTGTGGGAGGGAGGGATGAAAGTTGGCCTGGGAGGAAGGGCAGGGGGTTGGTTGGTGGGGGTGGGGGTGGGGGTTAGGATTATTATTTATCCCCCTTGAGGGTATCATGGATTAGTTGGGATTCAGCGAGTGTCTCGGGGTTTTGTCGGTCGTCTGCCATTCGAGAATTTCTTCCCCGGCAAGGGCGGAAACTTTTATTGGTATTCGTCTGAATTTCACACATTAACTTATTTCACCTTTCTCCCCAGGCGATCCTTTCGAGCGCGTTTGGTTCTTGGTTGGTTTTGTTTGGGTGTTAAACTTGGTTGAATTTTTTATGTATTTTTTTTTTTAAGGTTTCGATACGGGATATTGTTTCCATGTTGAATGCTAGACAAATACCGGAACAGCCTTTAAAATAACAGTATATTTACGATTGAAACTCATTGTTCAATAGAAATATGCTTTTAATAGAGCAAGTCAACCTTATGCTAGCACGTGCCCATATACTTCAGAGCAACCTACTCTAAAGAGAGAGAGAGAGAGAGAGAGAGAGAGAGGGAGAATATATTTACGATTGAAACTCATTGTTCAGTAGAAATATGCTTTTAATAGAGCAAGTCAACCTTATGCTAGCACGTGCCCATATACTTCAGAGCAACCTATTCTAAAGAGAAAGAGAGAGAGAGAGAGAGAGAGAGAGAGAGAGAGAGAGAGAGAGAGAGAGGGAGGGAGAATATATTTACGATTGATACTCATTGTTCATTAGAAATATCCTTTTAATAAAGCAAGTCAGCCCTATGCCAGCACGCGCCCATATACTTCAGAGCAACCTATTCTAAAGAGAGAGAGAGAGAGAGAGAGAGAGAGAGAGAGAGAGAGAGAGAGAGAGAGAGAGAGACAAATGTATTCCCAGGAAAAAGGGATTTTATTGGAAAAGAAAGAGTGGTGGAAAAAAAGGCTTGGAGACGGGATGGCCAGCGGCAAAATACGATTATATCCTTTGGGAACTTTTGCGATCTTGGTAATCACCTTACGAGAATCGTCTGAGACATGAATATTTTGGGCGTGAAGCATTTACACAGCACAGAAATTCGACTTTAGTTAGCATTTGCTCAATAAAAACTTTAGTTATTAAACAGTTGCTGCCATGTTTACCCCATTAGATGTGTTGTTTTATATATATATATATATATATATATATGTATATATATATATATATATATATATATATATATATATATATATATATATATATATATATATATATATATATATATATATATATATATATATATATATATATATATATAATATATATATATATATATGTATATATATATATATATATATATATATGATTCTCTTGTGATTACACATTTAGTGGTTATTTGTGGAATATGTAGGTGAATCAAAAGACTAAGACATAACTTTTTCCCTTGCTATGAAACTTCTCAATAGAATATTTGTCCATTAAGGGAAATGAAACCTGAGATAGCTGCCTGAGATCTTTCCACATATCTTACGGCTTGATCAAAATATTATTGTTAGAGCTTCAAAACTTTTGGCCCTTTTTAGATAGAAGTGTATATAATATATATATATACATATATATATATATATATATATATATATATATATATATGTGTGTGTATGTATTATATATGTATGTATATGTATGTATATATATACTATTATGATGAGATGTAGTTGGGTGAAATGACTACGAGGTGACAAACAAAGGAGAGAGGAGCAGAACAAATACAAAAAAGTTTACCTTAAAATTGATTTATTTACAGTAAGCTAAGTTATTTACATAATGTACAGTTGAGTCAAGGTTCAATTTAAACTAAATTCAATGAACATTATTACAAGTGAATTAATCACTTAACGGGAGCAGCAACAATTAACTGGTCAGTAAAACATTATGACTAGTCAAAAACAAACATTAGCAGCACAATAACAAATGATCAGTTACATAAATTCAGAACAGAGCAAAATAAAGCCAGAACAATAAATGATCAACAAAATAAATTACCAAAACCAAAAGCATAATCAAATGAGTCACAAAATACAGTTATTCATACCAATATAGCAGCATACAATCATAACATAACACAAAACTGCATAACTCTGGACAGCATCACCAGACAAACTCAATAGAGCCGTCGAAACAGCCCACTTAACAGGAACACAGACAACTCCGACAGAGTCGAAACCAACCAGTCCTCAAAAGTTGACGTCCTCCTCCAGTTGTGACAGACGACACGGCAATCATCTCGTCCTCCAATAAAACTGACGTCCTCCTCCATCTTATCTCGTCCTCTTGGCTAGGATGTCAGGTACTGATACCTGCTGCTGTTACTCCAGCTGGCTTTGCTGCTACCCTCAACCTGGACTCCAGCATGAACCTGACTTGGTGCTGTTACGAACCATTGCTGGTCCATCAGAAATGTAATTAAAACAAACAAAACTGTAAGGGAACAATCGACAAACGATTTCTTAACAGCGCAGAGTCCAGAGTCAGATGATCCCATTGTGAACGAATGTTTTATCTTGGCATGTCATTGCCATTCTGGTTCGGAAATGAAACATCATTTTCTTCGTTTAGCGAAAGTGCCAGTTTAGCGAAAGTCAGTCTGGTCTTGGTAACTGATCATGACCACTTTCCCCAGAGGTAATCCACAACTTACGGGAAAAAAAAAATATAGGAGGTGGGTAGAGGATAATAAGAATTTTCTTTTCGTTTTGACAATATGTTTGAGAAAAATGCTCGCATGGTGATCGTAATCTTTTGTAATTCAGGAACCGAAATTCGAGTTTTTTATTTATTTATTAATTTTTTTTGGCAATACAGTCCATATCGTCATTGATTAGATTATATATGAGAATTGATTGCAATATATATTTGGTGTAAATAAACTGTTAATATTACCGTTAGTTTCGAAAATGATTAATGTCGTTGCAAATATCGCCGGTAGTCTGAATATTGTCATCTTTTTTTCTTTAATTTTAGTTTTCTGTAAAAGAAAACTATTGTGCTGGCTTTGTCTGTCCGTCCGCACTCTATTCTGTCCGCACTTTTTTTCTGTCCGCCCTCAGATCTTAAAAACTGTTGAAGCTAGAGGGCTGCAAATTGGTATTTCGATCATCCAACCTCCAATCATCAAACATACCATATTGCAGCCCTTTAGCCTCAGTAGTTTTTATTTTATTTAAGGTTAAAGTTAGTCATAATGGTGCTTCTGGCAACGATATAGGATAGGCCACCACCGGGTCCAGGTTAAAGTCTCATAGGCCACGGCTCATACAGCATTATACCGAGACCACCGAAAGATAGACCTATATTCGGTGGCCTTGATTATGAGCTGCAGCGGCTGTACAGAAAACTCCATTGCGCCGAAGAAACTTCCACGCATTTTTTACTTGTCTATTATGTACAGTATATCAGGAGCGGTATTTATGAAAAAAAAAAAAACAATGTTCATACAAAGTTGTCAGCATTGTTCTCGTTCCTCGTTGTCATCATTATTATCATCATCATTGTCATCATCATACAAGCAATTTAATATCTCAGGCATGAAGTCTGAAACACATCTCATAACCAGTCATGTAGACTTTTTTTTTTTTTTTTTGCTTTCCGTCAAAAGAATGAATATTGGATTGAATTTGTATTCATGACGTCAATTTTTGGTTTTCATTTCATTGTAATGAGCTGAGGCGTCTCGCAATAAAATTGACTCAGTGGCAGTAATAACAGTCATAATGAAAATTATATTTTTCCTGTTATCAGGAAAATATAATTAGCTTGATAGTCTCCCACTGTCCATATTGAAGAAGCTGCAATAGTGTGTACGGGAACCTTTGTGTTTTGGGGTCTAGTATTTGCCCTGTGAACAATACGTAAAATTTCTGTTTATGTATATATATATATATACATATAATTATGTGTATATATATACACTTATATATATATAATTATTATGTATATATATATATATATATATTATATATATATATATATATATATATATATATATATATATATATATATATACATATATCCTGTATATTAACTTTATCACTTACACAATTGTTCTGTGCATTAGTAGAATTACTAAAAGCGACCTCATTCAAACTGATGGTATTTAATGGAGTATTTATTCGAAAAAGTTATGTTTTCTTGGACAAACAGTCCACATTATCAAGCATCCGTGACTGTACGGATACTTTGATAATGTGGACTGTTTGTCCAAGAAAGCTCGTAACTTCTTCTGAATAAATACTCCATTAGATACCGTCCAGTTTGAATGAGGTCATTTTAGTAATATACGTATATATATATATGTATATATATATATGTATATATATATGTATATATATATATATATATATATATATATATATATATATATATATATATATATATATATATATATATATATATATTATTTATTGTTAAATTATTTTTGTCAAATATTTTTCTATCCTCGTTTGCAGTTGTGTGGATTCATTTTAAGGATTCTGGCCATTGAAGTAAACAAAGTTCAACGGTGATGTTAGGTCACCTAAATCCTTTTAAGCTAAGCATATACAGTTCCTAGTTTATCCTTTCAGGGGAAGAAGAAGAGTATTATTCTAACAGATCAGAAGGCACTGCAAGAAAATGCAATGCGTGAGACGGCTGATGAGGCGAAGGGTGACGCCTGGGTCCCAGCCACCTGTGGTGGGACTGAATTAGGTCTTTGAGCCCAATCCATTTCCGACATCAGCGTCCCCCCGCCAATAGTAATCTCCTCCGACAAGAACTTCCAGCATCTTTGCCGTGCAATTGCGTCACACTTGCAACGCCTTTACCCTGCAATTGCATAACATTATGTGATATTGGTATTCCTGGAGCGAAACACCGTTTTTCCCTGGTGCCTCGTCATCTCTCGCTGCCTTCCTTGCATTTTTTTTCCCCCTCTAGAGAAATTCAATAATAATTTGAAATGTTGAATTACATTGCGTCTCCCCGACGCACTTTCTTGTTTCCTTTTCCGGAATTTGGCTTGCCTTCCGGTCTCTTTTTTTTTTTTTTTTGGGGGGCGCGTCTGTTTTTTTGGGGGCGGCAGGAAATGTTTTCGAAACGTTGCATATTATACTCTCTTATGCATTTTTTTTACTAGTTAACAGACGTGCGTATGTTACTGGTATTTTTTTTACCAGCTGTTCCATTAATTATTGTCGATTAAACATAGTTTTACTTTTTAAATCTAAATGGAATAAGTGAACGTCATTTCGATTTTATTTTTCGTGCAATTGTGCGAGCGTCATTTAAATTTTTTATAGTTTGACCGGAATAGATTGAATATCGTTTTCATATTTTATTTCAGGAGGAATGATCGAAAGTTATTTCGATATCTGTTATAAGTGATACTGATGAAAGTCTTTTTTATATTTTATTTAGAGCGGAGTGGGTGGAGCTTAATTTTATTTTCCGATTCTAAAGTGAAATGGATTCAACGCCTTTAGAATTTTATGTATAATGAAAAGGACTGGACGTCATTTCAGTTTGCAGTTCTATGTGGAAAGGGGACCCTGATTCCCTTTCCTTGACCAGACCTGAAGAAGATAGGGAGGGAAGTAAGGCTGGAGCATAACCGAGAGAGAGAGAGAGAGAGAGAGAGAGAGAGAGAGAGAGAGAAGACCCGCATCTTCAAGGGAGAAGGGTTGTTTTGTAAACTTTATTTTCTGGCAAGATCCAGTTCCTCGTTGGAAGAGTGGGTTCCGTTCTCAGCTAGCACTCTGCTGGCCGCGAGTTCGAATCTCCGACCGGCCAGTGAAGAATAAAAGGAGTTTATTTCTGGTGATATAAATTCATTTCACGCTGTAAAGTGGTTCGGATTCCACAATAAGCTGTAGATCCCGTTGCTAGGTAACCAATTGGTTCTTAGCCACGTAAAATAAGTCTAACCCTTCGGGCCATTCCCTAGGAGAGCTGTTAATCAGCTCAGTGGTCTGGTTAAACTAAGGTATACTTAACTTCTGGCAAGACACAATGGTTCTTCTTTGTTTCCCACCTTTAATGTGACGATGGATATAACATTTTGAGGACGCCACTCTTGTGGATGTGTATAAACGAAAGATATGAGACAATATGCTTAGGTCTGTCATTATTTTTTCACACTTGTGTGCATAGGTATAGGAGTGATGTCCCATTAGTTTTCCAGTGTGAGATAAATACAAAATTTAAATCTACCAAACGAAGTATTATTCATGATAAAAATCGATGTATATTTATACTCCGTAATGTATATGCATTATCTTCATTCAGCTTAATTCCGGGTATGGGATGATTTGACAACTGGTGTACCTAATTCCGAATCGTTTTGAAATATTGCGGATAGGAAACGGTAAGGAGCTTTCGGCTCACTATTGATTTTTTTCGGTATTTTTCTTTCGCTAGTCCGGTATTTTTTTGAAGTTAGCATTTAATAACTTCTTTTGCCGTAATTTGTTAGTTTAATTATTCTTTGGGAGAATAGTTCATATGCCATAGTCTGTTAGTGAAGCCTTTTAAATTAGTGATTTTTTAGGAAACTGCCGGCTCATTAAACTTACAAAAAACCTATATCACCTTCTATAAAAATTAACAATTTACATAAAAGCTATATCACCGTCTATCAAAATTAAAAATTTACATAAAAGCTATATACCTGTCAAAATTAAAAACTTACATAAAAGCTATACTACCTTCCATAAAAATTAAAAACTTAACATAAAATCTATATCACCTTCTATAAAGAATTAAAAACTTACATAAAAGCTATATCACCTTCTATAAAAAATTAAAAACTCATAAAAGCTATACCACCTTCTATCAAAATTAAAAACTTACTTAAAACTATACCACCTATCAAAATTAAAAACTTACATAAAAGTTATATCACTTTCTATAAGAATGAAAAGCTTCCATAAAAGCAATATCACCTTCTATATAAATATTAAACTACAATTGTTTGAAATGTTCACTCAGTTACCTGAAATAATCTGATACAGTAACATGAAGTGTTCACATATCTGAAGCATTCCTGTGAACCAGATTCCTTTGACGCAATTTGAGCTGCTCATGTTGAGAGTTATTTTTCATCTCTAGTAATAATTGTTGGGAATCTTATTTTTAAAAACTCAAGTTGTTTTGGTATTTTGGTGTCTTGTATATCTGACATTTGGGAAGCATTTGGTCATCCTTTAGATGTCACAATAAGGTTAGATATTCATTATGAATGTGCGCTTTGATCGTTATAATAGCTTTGCCTAAATTGTCATCATCGTGACAACGAAAGTAATCATGATTATAAAGGTAATAATAATAATAGTCCTAATGACGAGATTGAAGTGCTGATTACACTTGTAATTGTACTAATCGCTGCACTTTATTTTTTTTTTTTTTTGGAAGTTTGTCGGAGCTTGTAATAGGAGTTTAAAGCTAGGAAATATGAACATTAATAATTCATTTGTTATAAGCATAATTACCCTTTAATTACGCGTAATGCAATATGAATTACTGTAATTATCAACAAACATAAATCTGCGAATAATTATTTTGCGAATGGAAGTGGTAGGAGCTTAATTCACCCTTTAATCTTTTGGGGGAACCTGATTAATTGCAGATGATAAGTAATTATTTTTTTTTTTTTGCCTGTTTGTCTGAGGCTGGACAAAAAATAAAAATGAAAAAAAAAAAGAGAGCTAGCTTTAAAACAGCTCTGGGTGTGACAGGTGGAGGGAAAAATATAATGCAAACACACTTTATCATGGCTGCCGCTGCCGCCTCTACCCTTTGGATGGGCAGCTGGTCTAGTGTTTGCCTTCTAGTCCAAGGGTCCTCGGCGAGAGGAACACCCTGCTCCACATTTCCAACCCTCCCCTCCCAACCTCACCTCACCCAGTCCTCTCTCTCTCTCTCTCTCTCTCTCTCTCATCCATGGAAGTTTGGGTGGGTGGTGGGGTGAGAATTGGGAAGGGGTAGTAATGGGGGTGGGGAGCCGTGGTATAGTAGCTCAGGACGCCACAGCACCGTTTGAAATCCTCGGAAAGTGACCGTGGACGGAGTCGTCGACGGGCGGACTGGCCGAGAAACAACCAGATGTCCATGTGCTTTCGTCTAAACACTACTCCAGGGTGAGATGGCTGGAACAACATCGAAACTAACGAGGGACACTTGTATTTCCAGTTACAAGAGCCCGGCCAGCCTGCATTACATCTGAAGAAATTCTGATAAAAAGTCTCTCTCTCTCTCTCTCTCTCTCTCTCTCTCTCTCTCTCTCTCTCTCTCTCTCTCTCTCTCTCTCTCTGTGTATGAGCGTGTATCCAGTATGATGATGTATGATGAAAAATTCCCTCTCTCTCTCTCTCGCTCTCTCTCTCTCAATAGCCAGGTGTATCCTATGTTATGATTATATGATAAAAATCTCTCTCTCTCTCTCTCTCTCTCTCTCTCTCTCTCTCTCTCTCTCTCTCTCTCTCTCTCTCTCTCTCTCTCTCTCTCTCTCTGTATGTGCATGTATCCGGTATTGTGATATATGATAAAACTCTCTCTCTCTCTCTCTCTCTGTATGTGCATGTATCCGGTATTATGATATATGATAAAATCTCTCTCTCTCTCTCTCTCTCTCTCTCTCTGTATGAACGTGTATCCAGTGTTATGATATACGATAAAAAATCTCTCTCTCTTTCTCTCTCTCTCTCTGTATGAGTATATATCCAGTATTATATATGATAAAAGGTCTCTCTCTCTCTCTCTGTATGTGCGTGTATCCAGCATTAGGCTGGTGCGGGACCCACTGCCTTTGCGTTGCAAATTGTATGCAGCATCAGAAAGGGAGCACAGTACAGTCTCACAGTTGATTATCGGATTTTGACTTGGGTCGTGCTGTCCCATTTGTCAGGTATATTAATAAAGTTTTAATAGGATTTTCCCATTACCGCATTTATAGTTTCACATATTTAATCTGCGCTGGCCACATCAGTATTTTAACCGCTTTCATGCAATTCCAGGAGGAGCGATATATGGGCAGTGTTAACTTTTTGCATTAGTCCAGCACCCGTGCTGGCATTGTTGGGTTCATCTAGCTCCGGCATATTCATTGAAAATGGCCTTCTGCTAATTGCGCTTCAAAGAAGGTCGTCATTTTTGTATTTGCTGCTAAGGAGTTCGTCCTCTAGCCTTAATTTTCATTGCTCTCAAGTGAAACATCAACATATTATACCGAGTTGATTGTTTAAGAGTAATAACTGAAGGAATGTTTCGTTTTTTCTGTCTGACTTGTGACTTTAAATGCATGACCTTTGTAATATACTCAATGTATATATATATATATATATATATATATATATATATATATATATATATACTTGTATATATATATGTATGTATGTATGTATATATATATATATATATATATATATATATATATATATATATATATATATATATATATATATATATATATATATATATACCCTTATACCCTATAACCTTTTTGTGTAATTCAGCTAACACAAGAAGGGTATTAACCTAAACGTAAACAGCTTCTTCCAGGTTCGTTTGCGAAGATAATAATGACATTGACGAATATGATGAATCTGAAAACAAGAAGTGAACTGACAAAAGAATTTCGAACATCTCAGCTGAGATATCATTATATATTTTTATTATTAGTAGTAAAAGTGGTCCTGTATTTTCGTTGTTATTATATTGCATAGTAGGGTTAGTAGTGGTATTTGTTGCACTTAGATAATATTTATAATGTTTTGCTTCCTAAGATAATATTATAATGTTTTGATTCCTAAGATAATATTTATAATGTTTTGCTTCTTAAGATAATATTTATAATGCTTTGCTTCTCAAAATATTGATAATGTTTTGCTTCTTGAGATATTTATTTTGTTTTGCTTCTTAAGATAATATTTATAATGCTTTGCTTCTTAAAATATTTATAATGTGCTTCTTAAGATAATATTTATAATGTTTTGCTTCTTAAGATAACATTTATAATGCTTTGCCTCTTAAAATATTTATAATGTTTTGCTTCTCAAGATTATATTTATAATGTTTTGCTTCTTAAAGAAATATTTTCTGAGAGATTTCTTCACATGAGCAGCGAGGCACACATGAACTCTCTTCTTGTATGGCGTCTCTCTTTGTCGGTCAAAAAGCTCGTTCATTTTCTTAAATCATTTGCGTTTCATGCGTTGTAGATGTATTGAACATTGTAGTTGATGTCTGTAAGAGTAATCTATCTCAAAGATGTTATTATTATTATTATTATTATTATTATTATTATTATTATTATTATTATTATTATTATTCAGAAGATGAACCCTATTCATATGGAACAAGCCCACAATGCCATTGACTTGAAATTCAAGCTTCCAGAGAATATGGTGCTCATTAGGAAGTAAAGAGAAAAGCAGAAAGGAGAGATTTCACTTAGAAAAAGATAAATTGATAAATAGATAAAAATGGATTAAAATGCAAGGAGAAGAGCATTAGGGTAGTAATGCATTGCATCTTCCCTTGAACTTTTGAGGTTCCAATTACACGACATCTTCAGGAAGACTGTTCTACAGTCCAACGGTGTGAGGAAGAAAGGTTTGTAGTTTTCGGTTACTGATTTCTTTTTTGGGGGGGGCGGGAGGAAAGGGTTGACGCTTAGCCTTTTCTCTCCAAACCTTTTATTAAATCTTTAAAACCAAAGGTGGAATTCATATTTGCACAATTATTCTGAATATTTTTCCTTGACAGGTGTGGATGTTCTGAGGAGAATATGGTTATTAATGGCTATAAAAATATGCGCTTCATTAATATCCGCTGAAAGGATAATTTTGTACTCATTAATTTTTCTAAAAGGTGCAAATCAAAGACTCTTCACTGGGCATAAATAGGCTACTAAAGAGAATTTGATATATGCCTTTCCATCAGTTTTCAACTGAAATTTTAATGTTTCATCCATGCCTTTGTTTCGAAAAGTAACGAGATTTTGTACTCATTAATTTCTATAAAAGGTACAAATTAAAGGCTCCTTACTGGGCATAAATAGGCTATTAAAGAGAATTTGATTTATGCCTTTCCATCAGTTTTCGACTGAAATGTTAATGTTTTATCCACGCCTTTGTTTCGAAAAAGTAACGAGAATTTATTTATATCTGTACGCCATTGTTTGACTGCCCCGGCATCCGTCCTTTTTGTTTACATATACGTCAGCGGGCAGTAGACAATCGATCTCCTGGGATTCTGGGACGCAAAATCAATGATGGCAATTAAAATATTTAACGAGCCGGTCGAGGAGACCAGAGTCACCGACTAGTTTGTGATGTTGAGGATCAATCTTGAAGGATGGTTGGTTCGAGGAGGAGGAGGAGGAAGAGGAGAAGGAGACGGAGGCAGAAAGCGTGGAGGGGGTATATAGAGAAAGATGGGGAAGACAACTGTGATAATTCTGAGAAAGACCGGAAAATTATTAAGGACCGGCCCAGCCGAAAATGGGGTCGGTGAAAGCACAAAGATGAAAAGGATTGAAGGCGACCCCCCTTTGGAAGTGGGAGAAAGGTATAGTGTGTTGTGTATACTTAGGGAAAACCTCCCTTTAATGACTGCTGAACCGACTGGGGCCGGAGACAATAAAAATAATTCCCGAAAAAGGGGTGCCGAAACTAAAGTTATCTAAACGTCGGTGCCGACGTAGAGTACCAGAGCATTTTTCCCTTTGTACGTTCTTTGAATGGCTGATAAGCATGAAGAGTTCTTATTCCATAAAGCAAAATGACTCAGGTTCAACAAATCAAAATGCACGTTTTGAATATGTTTACGACGGTCGAAAGTAGTTGTAGCTTCCCAAAACGTGAATGACAATCGGCTTGAGCTTTGTTGTCCTTCAAGAGAGGAGGGGAGGAGGCTGCAGCGCACAAGAAATAATATTAGCCTTGGCGGACTAAATCCCAGTTTGTTTTATGTAGTTGGTTGTTATTAGACAGTGTGGGTGAAAGCCAGATTCAAAGGCTTATGTTGTGCAGGACTGTGCACTACGACAGCCTCCAGCCAGGTGTATTCAACGGTCGGGCCCTTCTTCTGGTTTGAATTTCGGTCGGGACGGGAATGAGCGCTGGAAAGGTTCTTGAGACAAAAGCGCCGGTTGACATGTTGTCCGCGAGGACCGGTTTTCGAGAGTGCGCCCCTTTGTAGATTTTTCTGAATAGCTTGCTTAACCGTGGCTGCTGCTGCTGATGCTGCTGCACTGTGTGGGTGGAGTTATTGACCCTTATTCTTAACAATCGCTGGAGGGTTGATGCGAGGATTAAAGAGGATATCTATCGCGGACCATTCAGAGTTCGTAGTTTTATTTATCTTGGTCCTGATTGGATGCGAGTTATCCTATCAAATGAGAGAACTGTTTGTCTTTGGTGCTGTGGTAGACTGCAACTGGTTCGAACCCGCGAAGACAGTGTTCTTAACGGCTGCAGGTACCATTCGAGTACCAAGACCATTGTAATACAGTATTTATTTATATGTTTTTTTTAAATGTTATTGCTAATATATATTTACTTATATGTCTGTTAACGTTATTGTCCCCGTAGGGGGCTAGTGCCGTTAGTGCACCTCATGCGGTGCAC
>NC_089791.1:34120887-34138387 GCF_040412425.1 Macrobrachium rosenbergii | reverse complement strand
GTTTCTGCGCTTTATTTTAAAGTATCACCATTTCGTCTATGACAGCCTAAGCCCCAAACTTGGACACGCTTGCACGCAGTTGCAAAACAGCCGCCCCCCCCAACCACCTGCTCTAATTAATTATTCGGTTTCAGGCGCTACTTTACTTAACTGCATGCTTTCTTACTCAGTAACCTCCGTGGGGGGTTAGTGCCGTCAGTGCACCTCATGCGGCGCACTGTAGGCATTACTTAAGGTTCTTCGCAGCATGCCTTCGGCCCCTAGCTGCAACCTCTTTCGTTCCTTTTACTGTACCACCTTTCGTATTCTCCTTCTTCCATCTTACTTTCCATCCTCTCCTGACAATTGATTAATAGTGCAAAAATATCTGATGAATATATTTTAGTGTCATTAATATATATATATATATATATATATATATATATATATATATATATATATATATATATATATATATATATATATATATATATATATATATATATATACACACACTTACATGGCTGATGAATATATTTTAATGCCATCAGATTTGTTACCTTTGGCTGTCAGAAACATTGGCTAACACCATTTGGCAATTGCATAGGTCGAGGAAATTGAAATGGAACGATTCCCAAACTGCGCTGTAGATTCCAAAAGAGAGAGGTTGACAGGAATGACTCACTTGGCATTTTTGTTATGAAATACCAAGAACGTTCTCTAATACTTTGCGAGGGGAAACCGTTGGTGTATGGACGTTGTTCGGGATAACAGGTAATTTACAGAAATGATTTTTAATAGAACATTGTGAAAAAATTTGGAGGAAGGTAATTATGTTGTATGTTTTGCAGTGATGACCTTTAGAAGTGTAGTTCATTATCAAAATTAGCTGTCTACGATATTAGGGATAAATGAGGTTTTAAGGTTGTTGTTCGCTCGAGGTCTGATGTGTGAATGGTATTTTCATTGTATTTTCAGTGATTTTGATTGATGATTATAGAGATTAAGAAGGTTTATTTTATTTATTTTTTTTCCAACAAGTTATCTTTACTGTTATTTATTTTTATTTATAAATGTATCCTCACTTATCTAAAATGTGTTTTGAGGTTGTAGCATAACAAGGTTGGTTAATAAACATTTAGTTTTCTGTAAAGAAAAGTGTTGT
This sequence comes from Macrobrachium rosenbergii, assembly GCF_040412425.1. NCBI lineage: Eukaryota > Metazoa > Arthropoda > Malacostraca > Decapoda > Palaemonidae > Macrobrachium > Macrobrachium rosenbergii. The sequence continues at coordinate 34,137,243 of NC_089791.1, read as the reverse complement.
GCCGGCTTTGTCTGTCCGACCGCACTGTTTTCTGTCCGCACTTTTTCTGTCCGTCCTCAGATCTTAAAAACTACTGAGACTAGAGGGCTGCAAATTGGTAGGTTGATCATCCACCCCCTATCATCAAACATTCCAGATTACAGCCCTCTACCCTGAGTAGTTTTTATTTGATTTAAGGTTAAAGTTAGCCATAACGGTGCGTCTGGCAACGATATAGGACAGGCCACTACCGGGCATTGGTTAGTTTCATGGGCCGCGACTCATCCAGCATTATACCGAGAACACCGAAAGATAGATCCATTTTCGGTGGCCTTGATTATACGCTGTAGCGGCTGTATAGAAAACTCGATTGCGCCGAAGAAACTTCGTCGCAATTTTTACTTGTTTATTGTTGTGTCCACACCTAGGGAAATTTAGTTAACGAACTATTTTGTGAATAGACAGAAAAATTAAGTATAGATATTTTCGAATGAATGTTTAAATATATAATTAATTCTTCGCTGGATCATCTGAATGAGAATATGAAGACTTATTAAGGCGAATAGCTAGCTCTTGCAAAGATACACGCACACACACACACACATACTCACGTGTATATATATATATATATATATATATATATATATATATATATATATATATATATATATATATATATATATATATATATATATATATACATACATACATATTACACACATACACACACACATATATATATATATGTATGTATGTATGTATGTGTATGAGTAATGAATAATTTTCTTTGCACGAAAATGTTCAAGTCTCGATTAGCTGGTGCACATGAAATGGTTAATTAGTTTTAGAAAATGAATAATTAGGTCTCTAATCTTCCCCAAACCTCTGAATGCTAATAATATGGACTACGTATTACACTCGGGAAATGTCTGTATATGAACGCCGATGGGATTAAATAATTACGTTGCAACAATTTACATTCAGTATAGGTCTCATGCATTCTAGATAAAAGTCATCAGGCCGTTATTACATTGCTTTGAAAGTCCATTATATTTGTGAAATTGGATGAGACTTATCTGTTAGACTTATGGTTGTATTTGCGATTGGTTCTGTGTTTGTGGCAACTGGAGTTTTGTGTCCTTTCTCAGTTGTACATATAGTTTTGCCTCCGTAGGGGGGGCAGTGCCTAAGGTTCTTTGCAACGTGCCTTCGGCCCCTAGCTGCAGCCCCTTTCGTATCTTTTACTGTACCTCCTTTCATTTTCTCTTACTTCCATCTTACTTTCCACCCTCTCCTAGGAATTATTTCTTAGTGCAACTGCGAGGTTTTCCTCCTGTTACACCTGTCATACCTTTTACTGTCAGTTTCCGTTTCAGCGCTGAATGATCTCATAAGTCCCAGTGCCTGGCCTTTGGCCTAAATTCTATATTCAATTCATGTATCGACCTCACCGCGTAACAACTCCTCGCTGCTGGGAGAAAAATCGCTGGTGAACTGGTACAATACATGTACAGAATACCGAGGTCTAAGCGATGTCAGGCAGGGCAGCCGATCGGGGCTACAAAGTCTACCCCAAAAGCCAAATCAAAGTCCTTCAAAAGAAGGCATCACGGCGACCCCATATAAAAATGAGAAGAAGAAGAAGAAGAAGAAGAAGAAGAAGAAGAAGAAGAAGAAGAAGAAGTAGTAGTTTTGCTGCACATACCTATAGCAAGGCGACTACACATCTTTATTTGAACCACCTCTAATCCAACTTGGCGTCCACGTCCATCGTGAAATCTCTTCCGCTTCCTGCATCGTCTGCGTCTTTACGAGAGTGGAATTGCACAACGAAATTGATGGCGTCAGTAATTCACAGGGAGGCGACGTCTGGATCTTTCCAGAAAGGGACTAGGAAGCTTCAAGTATCTCGGTGTTTTTTCCAGGAGGGTTGACAGAAGATTTACTCTTGTTTTCTTCGGAAGCATCAACGATATTATGGAGTCCCTGTGTTGTTGTTACGTTCGAGAATATTTTTTGGCTAATGGCGCAGTGCGCTTTCTAGATTTTAGTGGTGATGTATTCTCGAGTATTGAAACCGTAATTTGATGGGGGAGAATTAAATTCTTTGGAAATGTTCGATTTACTGTTTTTTATCTTTAGTGCTCCAAAATTTTTTATATAATGTATACTGTATATATATATATATATATATATATATATATATATATATATATATATATATATATATATATATATATATATATGTATATATAAATGTATGTTGTGTGTGTGTGTGTGTACATTTGTGTATGGAGAGAGAGATGAAGAGAGAGAGATGCATACTTACTCATATGAATTGCCTTTTCTTCTGAAATTTCTGATCGTACGTGAATAAGCATTGCAGCTTAATGGTATATGTTATTGCTAAGTGAATACGGAGATGCTTCATGATAAAATACACTGAAAATAAATTACACTGAAAAGGGTATGTTCATATTTTCATATGTTGCAAAGTTCTAGTATGAAAGTATTATTCTTATTTTCTTTTGCGACTGCTTGTTCTCTTTCACGGAGTGTGCACATGAGTTCATTTTCAGAAAGGATGACCTGAGAGTTAAAAATGTCAAAATAGTTATTTCATAACATCTGTTGTCATTTGTTATGTGGTGGACTTTCGTTAACAGTTAAAAAGCAACTCAGTATAGCTTTAAATGCTGTTGAAGTATTACAGTATGAACTGGGGAAGGGATGAATGTGCACAAACTGAAGGCCCTCCAATTTCATAATCAACATGCGAATGTTGCAGTAAGGCAGCGCAAATCGGCGAGTCCTTGAACATCGTTTCGATGATGTGGGTGGTTACTTGTTTATAGATTAAGTTTGACCTTATGTCAGCAAGGGCCCATGCCCATATGTATGTTTGGGTGTCAAAGGGCATAAGAGGAATCTCTGATCAATTGGAATCGTTGTGATGATTTGGGTGCTTACTTGGTTATAGATTAAGTTTGATCTTATGTCAGCAAAGGCCCATGCCCATATGTATGTTTGGGTGTCAAAGGGCATAAGAGGAATCTCTGGTCATTTGAAATCGTTGTGATGATTTGGGTGCTTACTTGGGTATAGACTAAGTTTGCCCTTATGCCAGCAAGGGCCCATGCATAAGGGCTGCCCATATGTACGTTTGGGTGTCAAAGGGCATAAAAGGAATCTCTGGTCATTTGAAATCGTTGTGATGATTTGGGTGCTTACTTGGGTATGGATTAAGTTTGACCTTATGCCAGCAAGGGCCCATGCATTAGGGCTGCCCTTATGTATGTTTGGGTGTCAAAGGGCATAAGAAGAATCTCTGATCATTTTATGCTCTCCATGCATTTATTCTTTTCATAAATATGACCACACAGTTATCAAAATAGCAGTCTTTTTTTTATTCCGCCAAACCTGCTCCGGTAATTAGCCGGAGACTAGAGAAGGATTTATTCCGCGGGGGAAACATTTCGAGTCTTTGAGGCCACAACTGTGAGCGCTTGGAGGGCGAGTCAAAGGAGGAAGCACCAGGGGAAACAAACCTTTTGATAGCTGCATTCGTTTCCCCTCGGTTTTGCCGCGTCCCCACTGGAAATCTTCGGCTCCCCTTTTCTTCTGTTCGGTGAATGCGATGTAATACTGTGCGTCCATTACAATTCGACCCAGGCCATTTGAATTAATTTCGGGGGCAAAGTGAACACTATAGGTAGAAAGGTTCCCCTAACAGCCACAAGCGTAAGGGTACTTTCTCCCGTCCTTTCTTTTGGGGATTACCCGCGGGATTTAGCGAATCCATTTCCATTGAAGGCGGAGGTTTTTGTCATCAGACACTGCCTTTTGATTGTGTTCTGGTGATGGCTCTCGAATTCAACAGTTTGAATGCGAAAAAGGGTAATTAGCATTTCATATTAAAATCTGGGGTTTGCTTTTCGCACTCCTTATTTATACAGTTCTGTGATGAATATTTATGTGTAGTATTTATTCAAGTATATTTTATTCATCTTTTTAGGAAACGTTAAGGATTTGGGGTTGATAACAGGGGTATTTTTGGCCAACATTAATTCAGTTTTTCGAGATATAGTGATTGGCGCTTTTCGCACTCCTTATTTATACAGTTCTGTGATGAATATTTATATGCAGTATTCATTCATGTATATTTTATTCATCTTTTCAGGAAACGTTAAAGATTTGGGGTTGATAACAGGAATATTTTCGGCCAACTTTAATTCAGTTTGTCGAGGTAATGGTGATTGGCTAATGGACGAGACTATAGTCCATGTGGTGAATTTAACTTTAGGCCGGCCATCGGCAGATGATTTCTGGACGCAGTTTATTTTTCCAATATTATTTGAGGATTTTATTTTATTTGATTTTTTTTATAAAGCCAGGGCTCCGTCTACATTAATTTCCTAGTATTAAGGCATGATTTTGTGTGGAAAATAAATTTTATCCATCTGTGAATCAAACGATAAATTTTGTTATTGAGAATACTTACCAGGAAGACTGGCGTTGTTTTCTGGAAGTCAGTACTGTAATGATATTACAGGGAAATGTTTACAGCGGCTACAAATCAGGACAGAAAACACATTAGATCCATTTTTTATATATTTGTGAATATATGCTTATTAATATAATTGTATTAGACATCCATATATATATATATATATATATATATATATATATATATATATATATATATATATATATATATATATATATATATTATAAGTATATATATATAGATAAATATATATATATATGTATATATATACTATATATGTATACATATATTTTCAGCGTTCCAAAGACCTTTGAAGTGAAGAGTACACCATTTTCACACTAGTCCCTTACCATATCAAGCAAGATCGAACCAACTTAAAAATCTACGTTCAATCATTTCTCCTATGGTAAAATTTTTCATATTCTTTGAACAATATTCACTCCACTTATAATATGCAGGTTTTTTATTTCAGTAACCTTTATATTTTTCCTCTATTTTCAACGGGTGTTTTCATCATGTAAACGGTGCAGCTGAATGGGAAAGTCATGAAAGAGTCAGGTAGCGGCTGTCTTCCTGCAGTGAGCGCTACCACATTTCAAGGTCTCCATCCAAACATAGTCTTAAGGTTCATGTTGACGTTTGAAGCGAGTGATTTAAATTTACTTCAAGCACCGAATGACTGATGTTCCTCAGAAAAGAAAAGATACGAACAGAAGCATAGAAGAAAGGAAGAGAAAAATTGTTAGTGAGGGCAAGCCTGCGGAACACTTGGTAAAAAGGCGATGCACGTGTTGATGGAAAAGATAAGTAAAAAGGTAATCAGTAAAGTTGCCTGTTGTAGCCTTATGTCACATCCTGCCAGCCACCTCAGAGGTCTCGAGATTGTAACAAGAGATTCTCTAAATTCTCGGAAATGAGGACAAAATACAAGAAAGATGTCTCTTGCCTGCCGGCAGAACACTTTCTGTTAAACTGCAAGAAGGTGTAATTCAAGCAGTTGAGAGCCGCCGCAGGAGAGTAGTGCCGTCAGTACACCTCATGCGGTGCAATGTAGGCATTGCTTAAGGTTCTTAGCTGCAGCCCCGTTCGTTCCTTTTACTGCAACTCCTTTCATATTCACTTTCTTCCATCTTACTTTCCACCCTCTCCTAACAATTGATTCATATTACAACTGCTTTGAGGTTTTCCTCCTGTTACACCTTTCAGACCTTTTACTGCCAATTTCCGTTTCAGCGCTGAATGACCTCATAAGTCCCAGTGCTTGGCCTTTGGCCTAATTTCTATGTTCTGTTCCATTCAAGCAGTTGAGAAAATGAGGATGATATGAGCTTTTCAGTCTAGAAACATGCCAAGTGCCATTTTAAAAATATAATAAATTAAATTAAAAAGTACTTTGACCCAGGATGGCGCTTGGCATGTTTCTCGACTGACAGCCTCATATTAATGGTGGAGGAATCCACGGTCTCGCTTCGGCTATAACTCCAGAGGTTCTTAGCTCTCCCGCCGCCCCTCCTCGACAATCGCTTTTGGATGCTACTGTCAATACCAATGCAAATGTATTGGTCTTGGGTGCGTGTGTGTTCAAGCTCTTGACCATATTTCTTCTCCCGTTTCTTAAAAGAAGCAGAAGAAGAAATACACAACGAAAGTAGGAATTGTGTATATCCAGTGTCACTGGAAGTCTTGCAATTAGGAAGAGGTTTGAAAATATCCTGTGCATGTAAATAGATGTAGTTACGAAAAATGTCTTATAGCATGTGAATGTGTGTTTGCAGATGTATGGAATAGTCAGCAAGTATATATAGTAGACCTCTAAATCGTTGCTTGAAGAATAATCAGTTTTCATTATTGTTTTTCTCGAAATGTTTTGTAAATGTTTTGAAAAATGTGTGTAATCTTTTCATATAATTACGCCTATGAAAATGGCAGTGTAGTTATTTCGAGTTAGCTTTCGCGTTTACCGAAGAATCTTCTTCAATATCAGAGTAGGTATGAAAGAAACACCAGGTGTTACGAAAGTAAACCGGGACTTAGCGCAAAAGAGAAAAGTTACTTTATATGAGTTCAGGGGGTAAAATGAACGTTCTGTTTTACAAGGGATCTTTCATAAGCATTTTGGGACGCTTTGGAAAAATTCCTCGGCATAAAAGCCAATTTTCCAGTCGAATTTTTCACCCGCTTATTCCTGACAGAACTGATACAATATATCCGGGGAACATTTGCGCCGTCTTCCCCCCCAAAAAAACCCCGCCTACTTAGGACCAACGTTGGAAAGTGAAAAAAAGTTGCACTAATGAGATATATTGCTGTTGTTAATTATGATTAGAGAACTTTATGGAACTTTTTAAGTGGCTCTCCAATTTTTTGTCCCCTTATTATCGTACTTCTACTCATTTAAGAGCCCAGAGGATTTCAACGAATGATAGGGGGGGTAAAAGGGAATGGGAGGGGAGGGGAGTGATTATGTCGACCATATTCACGTTTTGTCGTTCGGTCTTCTGCAAGATTCTCCTCACCTACTGATTCCTCTGTTCCTTTTTATTTTATACCTAAGGGAAATAGGTTGCCTATTCCCCTTGTTATGGTCTGTTCTGAGTAGCTGAATTCTGAAAGGCAAGGTATATATATATATATATATATATATATATATATATATATATATATATATATATATATATATATATATATATATATATATATATATATATATATTATATATATATATATATATATATATATATATATATATATATATATTATATATATATATATATTATATATTATATATATATATAGTTTATATATATATATATATATATATATATATATATATATATATATATATATATATATATATATATATATATATATATATATATATTTGTATTTAGAGACGATATCCACCACCTCTCATATGCTAACCTTTGTAGTGCGTTTGATGACTTTTTATCACATCACCATGATTCATATACAATCAGTAAGCTACAAACATCCTTTAATATCAATTCCTCTACCTCGAAATATAATATATTTTTTTCTTATATATATATATACGAGTATATATATATATATATATATATATACACATATATATATATAGGTGTATGTGTTTATATATATATATATATATATATATATATATATATATATATATATATATATATATATATATAGGTGTAAAAAGTGTTTATATATATATATATATATATATATATATATATATATATATATATATATATATTCATTTGTATTTATTTTTAGCTATGCTTTCTTTTTCTGTGTGTGTATGCATGTATATTTGTATATATGTATGTAACTAATACTCTAGATCTTTAAAGTTTACTAAATTCTCACCTTAAATAGGGTATTTTGGTTTTTGAGGTTCTTGATTTTTCATGAAAATATTCATTTGATAATGCTAGATAACGTTGACATTGAGGATAACATCAGGGTAATGGGGTTATCAACCAGTCAGATAACAAAATCCTGTGACGTAGGATCTGCAAACCAGGCATAACCAAGAGAACAGTAGTGGTTTGAACCCGAGAGGATAATGACAGTAAGAGGATAGGATGATGGTTATAGAATTGCCCAAGAGGATAACGGGTATCAAGAGCTTAATGGTATAGATGAGGGAAAAGGACGAAGGTGAATCACTGTCATTATTATTATTATTATTATTATTATTATTATTATTATTATTATTATTGAAAGAGAAACCCACAAGATTCCTGCGTACGACTTGTTTCCTTGTAAATATTTACATATTACTTGAAACTCGAGTACTTTCAGGTCCTAACTGTGACCCTTTTTCAAGAGATGCGAAGGTGGTCAGGCTGGTTCAGTTAGGACCTGGAAGTAGTCGAGTTTCAAGTGATATGTGAATACGCAAGTCAACAAGATTAAACGCAGGAATCTTGTGGCTTTCTTCCATCTTCAGAAGAAAACTGAAGAAGTTTTGTTTGGTTCATTATTATTATTATTATTATTATTATTATTATTATTATTATTATTATTATTATTATTATAGGAGCTGAAAAGTAAGTGCAAGTATTTGTATGTATCTTGTTTCATTCCATCAGTAACTGGAAAAAGACGAGAAGCGTCCTAATTATTGGAGATTACAACCAGCAGCACGCAGAGGTGACGAGAAGTATTTAAGGAAGAGTTGCAGAAAACTCCCTGTGTAACCAAGTGCTCCCTCTCCCCTAGATGGCGATATTTTTCCCCTAGCCCAAGCTATTGTAGAGGGGCGAGTGATCTATGACAGGGGGAACTTTAGCGTTGACCTCCGTCCTGGGAGTTGGTTCATTAGGGGAACTTTAGACATGTGATACGGCCGGGCGGGGAGGGACTGCCTTGGTGGGGGATTAGTATGTTGGGGGAAGGATTTTACTTGGATTTTACTCACAGCGGATAAGGATTTAGAGATTTTCGGATGGGGCAAGATTGAATGGGAGTGGGAGATTTTGATTACGGGCCTCTCTCTCTCTCTCTCTCTCTCTCTCTCTCTCTCTCTCTCTCTCTCTCTCTCGTCTCAACCTATATATGATTACGTACGGGGGAAGGCAAAAGCTTGTATTATATTGGGTTTATGGCCGCGTTCGATACGAGACGGAGAAGAAGAAACGGAGAAGACGAATGGGGAGGAGGGAATAATGAAAAAAGCAGTTCTTACTTCTGAAGATGTAGATGGCTCATTTTACCGAAATACGCCCTCTTAAATTCTGATACAGAAAATATATGGGGGAGGCGGATAGCTTACGTATTGTTACAGTCGAGATAAGGGGGAAGACTGATGAGGGGAGCTTTTAGGGGAATCTAACACAACTTGAAGCTCTAATAAACTGAAGAGAGATTATGGGCGCATTGGGGAATCAATGGAGTCGAAATATTATTGTTATTATTATTATTATTATTATTATTATTATTATTATTATATTATTATTAGGAGAATCAATGTAGTCGAAATGCGCTGATATTATTATTATTATTATTATTATTATTATTATTATTATTATTATTATTATTATTATTATTATTATTATTATTATATTGATTTAAGTTTTAAGAAGGGAGAAGACCCTCTTTGAGGTAATTTTTGTTCAATAATATGGCTGCATTATGCGAATCGATTTTATACCGAGTTTTCTCAATTTTTCTTATAATTCGCTTTTCTCGCACGTCGGTATTGGTCAGTAATTAGCCAATGTTCATATTTCGATGGATATAAACAGCGTATTTCTTACATCAGAAATTGTTTATTTTTCTATTACAGTTATTTGTGATAACAATATAATAATGGCCGTTAATAGTAATTTATAGTAGTAGAAGTAATGACAGCATGAACCGAGATCGTTCTTTGCCATGCCTGGCATTTAATGTTTATTAGGATGATAAGAAACAAGTGCATTTTATATTAAAATTAGCTTGTAGTGGAGATAACTTACGTCTGATAAATAATTTAGGTGGCAGCAATAACCTTTACGTATAGTTTTCAAAGATTTAGTGAGATTGACGTATTTAACCAGACTGGAATGACGGGGTTGTCTCAATTCTACAATTGATCGAAGTGGAAATTTTGTTGTAGACAAGTCATTGTGTCTTACGACTGATGGACAAAATGTTTTACTGGGTTGTGGTTTTGTTATAATTTTAAATCATATATCCTTAAGATTCTGTTGATGGTAAACATTTTTTTTTTCAAATTGAAGGGTTCTTTAAATTAAACCTTCCGGTATCCAGAACCATCGAAAATGTTACCTAACATTAAATATGAATGTCAATTACATTCATTAAAAATGAATGTCAATTACATTCATTAAAAATGAATGTCAATTACATTCATTAAAAATGAATCTCAATTACATTCATTAAAAATGAATGTCAATCACATTAATTAAAAATGAATGTCAGTTACACTCATTAAAAATGAATGTCAATTGCATTCATTTTTAATATCATAAATGATTTTGTAATAATGATTCATTGTGATCTCTCGACGGATTTTGCTGTGTAAAATAAAGGGAATTAGAAGGTAGCTTTTTATTACTGCTGTTGTTTCTACTGCTACTGCTCTACTTAATTGTCTGCGTCTGCTGATTCTAACACTGTTATCGCTGTTACTGCTTCTAAGTATACCTTAGTTTAACCAGACCACTGAGCTGATTAACAGCTCTCCTAGGGCTGGCCCGAAGGATTGTGACTTATTTTACGTGGCTAAGAACCACCTTGGTTACCTAGCAACGGAACCTACAGCTTATTGTAGGGAATCCGAACCAAATTATACCGAGAAATGAATTCTACCACCAGAAATAAATTCCTCTAATTCTTCGTTGGCCGGCCGAAGACTCGAACTCGGGCCTAGCAGAGTGCTAGCCGAGAACTCTACCGACTCGTCCAGCGAGGAACTTGTTACTGCTTCTGATGCAAGCGCTATTACTGCTGTTGCTGACACTACTGCTGATAATGTAGATGTTGCTTCTACTAGTACTGCTAGTAGCATTACTGCTGGTGATGCTGTTATTTCTGCTGCTACTGCTAGTACTTTGTTGCACTGGCCCTTATTGTTTTCTCATCTGCCACTGCTAATATTATTCCTGCCGACTTTGTCCGTCCGTCTGCACTTTTTTCTATCCGCGCTTTCTCTGTCCGCCCTCAGATCTTAAAAACTACTGAGGCTAGAGGGCTGCAAATTGGGATGTTGATCATCCACCCTCCAGTCATCAAACGTACAAAATTGCAGCCCTCTAGTCTCAGTAGTCTTTATTCTATTAAAGGTTAAATTTAGCCATAATCATGCGTCTGGCAACGATATAGGCTAGGCCACTACCGGGCCGTAGTTGAAGTTGCATGGGCCGTGACTCATAGAGCATTATACCGAGGCCACCCAAACATAGATCTGTTCTCGGTGCCCTTGATTATACGATGTACAGAAAACTCGATTGCGCCGAAGACACTTCGGCGCATTTATTCTTTTCATCTGCTACCCCTGTTGTTTCCTCTGCTGTTGGACGAGTCGGTATAGTTCTCGGCCAGCACTCTGCTGGGCCCGCGCTCGAGTCTCCGGCCGGCCAATGAAGAATTAGAGGAATTGGTTGCTAGGTAACCAACTGGTTCTTAGCCAAGTAAAATAAGTCTAATCCTTCGGGCCAGCCCTAGGAGAGCTGTTAATCAGCTCAGTGGTCTGGTTAAACTATGGTATACGTACTTATAGTATTACTGATGAGGCCGGGTTACTTATGTTTCATCTGTTAGGATCATTATTGCTGCTACTGTTGCTGATATTGCTTCTGTTGCTGCTCCTCAGTAGTAATATTTAAAAACTGGAGTTCCAAAATATGTATATATTTCTCAAATTACATTAAAGAGTTTTAAAGTGGACGAAACCTCTAGAAAGTTCTTTGTGCAATTTGAGGAGTATAAACTCATAGTTATTTTGAAACACGTTTTTTTTAAGAACACTGTTAAACAAGTTGCACTGTACTTTGTATCTTTTTCTAATTCAAGATACAACACACACACACACACACACACACACACACACACATATATATATATATATATATGTACCACATATATATATATATATATATATATATATATATATATATATATATGTGTGTGTGATAATGATGTAATATAATAATGTCAATAATGTGTGTAATGTACGTATTTCATAGTTTGATTTAGATGTTTGTATAAAAAAAATTTTATCCTTACACATCTTATTCTTTTTAAAATTATTTTTTATGTTATCCTTTTTTAATTACCAAAGTATTCTAAATTACGAGCTGACGTATAATGAAACGTATATATATTATTCTATTCCTGGTCTATTCAGTAGCCACGGCCTCTCAAATAGATCTTTAAGAGAATGTGAATGTTAGCCCTAGGAGAGCTGTTAATCAGCTCAGTGGTCTGGTAAAACTAAGGTATACTTAACTTAAGTGATTAATGTTTAGCTTTCTAACATTCTCATAAGATGGCTTAGTTAGGTCGTTTTCTGTACAGAATTGAATTAATGCCTACCAGTTTTTCATTTACCGAGAATTTCCTCTCTCCTCTTCCCTTCCGGACCAACACTCTCTCTCTCTCTCTCTCTCTCTCTCTCTCTCTCTCTCTCTCTCTCTCTCTCTCTCTCTCTCTCTTCCTTGTACGCTTGTTTCAGGCCTTTCCCTGGAGACCTCGTTGAATACCTTTCATCTAAGGGCTTTAATGAGAAGAGGCATCGCGGTTAGAGATTTGGCCCCCGTTGCACCAGGAGCCAGAGAGCCGACAAGCAAGCAAGCCAACGGACTTTCCGAGCCACAGCGCCTGGTGCCGGCAAAAGCTTCGGGGTTAAGTCGTGGATGTCCGGCATGCATTTTCCCCCAGACGTAACCGAGCAGCGGGACCTTTCCCTGGAAAAAGCGGGGCGCCGCCAGATCTTAAAAACCAACCATAGAATTTTCTTGAAAATAATGTCTTTATGTTTCCCACGCCCAAATTAGTGGTAGGATGCTAATCTAACATTACCTAACTAACCCAACTTAATCTAACCTCCTAACCTAACCTAGGGGCATGGCAAAAAAACCGGGGTTGGTGTAATACTAGCATATATCTCAGGAATTTGCGTCCGGCGCAACTTTCTGACGCAAGTCATCTTGAATATTTTCGACTTACTTTCTCATGCCGGCGGTAGACGAAGTAATTTGTAATTGTAATTGAATTGTTTGCTGGTTAACCCCTCAGTATCTTGGAGGAATATTTTTGGTTATATTTAAATCATGTTATTAATTTTGACGCCAGTAAAATTAGCTTTCTAATTAGTATCTTGTTCAACAGCAGCTTTTGGACGATTTATCTCCTACTATGTTCTTTCTCAGTCCAAGCCCAATACTCTTCCCACAGATCGCAAAGTTTTTTTGGGAAAGTTTCAGCCTTACTCTGTTTTCTCATGTTATCTAATAAATATTGAAACACTTTGTGTTGTCTTGTGAGCCATTTCATTCTTTGAATGGCACACTGATCATGAAGAGGATCCAGTTTGAGGAGATAAGAATATACTAAATGTATATTGTTTTATGCTCTTTTACACTTCATTTCTCTCAGACAGTGTACAGTCAATTATGATGTCACATTTCTCCCAGACAATGTACAGTCAGTTATGATGTCACATTTCTCCCAGACAGTGTACAGTCAATTATGATGTCACATTTCTCCCAGACAATGTACAGTCATTTATGATGTCACATGTCTCCCAGACAATGTACAGTCAGTTATGATGTCACATTTCTCCCAGACAATGTACAGTCATTTATGATGTCACATTTCTCCCAGACAATGTACAGTCAATTATGACGTCACATTTCTCCCAGACAGTGTACAGTCAATTATGATGTCACATTTCTCCCAGACAAAGTCCAGTCAATTATGATGTCACATTTCTTCCAGACAGTGTACAGTCATTTATAATGTCACATTTCTCCCAGACAGAGCACAGTAAATTATGATGTCACATTTCTCCCAGACAAAGTCCAGTCAATTGTGATGTCACATTTCTCCCAGACAATGTACAGTCATTTATGATGTCACATTACTCCCAGACAGTGCACAGTAAATTATGATGTCATTTCTCCCAGACAATGTACAGTAAATTATGATGTCACATTTCTCCCAGACAGTATAGTAAATTATGATGTCACATTTCTCCCAGACAGTGTACAGTCAATTATGATGAATGTCACATTTCTCCCAGACAATGCACAGTAAATTATGATATCACATTTCTCCTAGACAGTGTACAGTCAATTATGATGTCGCAACTTAGCAATTAACGGTCACGAAAGGCACTTTGACGCGCTACAGAATGCTGATCTAAGCACAGATTAGTCACGCATGGCCGTAGTGCTTTTGCCAAATCCTCGGATAGCACCTGAGAATAAAACGATGGCCGAGTTTAAAGAGGATCCGTTCCATGAAATTCCTGTTTTATGTCAGGTTGCTCTCTAAGGTGCAACGCAAGTTTGCCGTGATTCTTAGGTAGCGGGAAGGGCGCTGATATTTTGTAGAATTCCATTTGAATTAATGATAAAAACTCTGTGGATTTTGATGTATTCGCTAATGGGTTGATAGATGCTGGTTGTCTTACAAAGTGTTGAGAAATATATATATATATATATATATATATATATATATATATATATATATATATATATATATATATATATATTTCAATATATATATATATATATATATCAATATATATATATATATATATATACATATATATATATATATATATATATATATACATATATATATGTATATATATATATAATATATATGTGTATATATATATAAATACGGTATATATATATACAGTATATAGTAGACATAGTGTCTATATATAATTATATTTGCGTATATATATGTAAATACATATACAGTAGACATAGTGTCTGCGCGTTATATTTGCTTGAACACTCTCGCACCTCTCTTATGCATAGCTTTGATTAGTTTTGATTAAATTCAGTAATAAATGAATAATTATATTTTCAGTAGTTAAAGAGTAATTAAATTTTTGCAGAAAACTTGAAACATAACTGTTACAGATCGCCCTGTACACTCACGCTGGCGTTATTAGTTAAACGGTAGAACGGAAACGATTTACAGGCAATTCCATTAGTAGCGAGGGACGAATTTATTCGCATTTCCAGGCTCATTAGACATTCTGAAATCGTTCAGATGACAG
This sequence comes from Macrobrachium rosenbergii, assembly GCF_040412425.1. Lineage (NCBI taxonomy): Eukaryota > Metazoa > Arthropoda > Malacostraca > Decapoda > Palaemonidae > Macrobrachium > Macrobrachium rosenbergii. The sequence continues at coordinate 34,122,022 of NC_089791.1, read as the reverse complement.
ACTGTCGGAAACAGCGAAACCTTCTCTATTGCGCGCAGTAATCGCGAAACACATCAATCTGTTTGTAGCGAATCGCGTACACTGTGTTGAGCCGTCTGGGGATGACAGCTAGCTGCCTCTGATACAGACCAGAGCTTGGTTCCGAGTCCCTCTCTGCTTTAATTCCTAAATAGCGTATCATGGGCGTTGCTCGCTTGCTGAGAAATTTCCCTCGGAGGTGCTAAGTCCTCTGGGCAAGGCAGCAGGAGCAGCAGTGTCTCTGCCGTGGCTTTTTGAGCAGGTTTTTCCTCTTTTCATTTTATTCTGTCTGTTTTCTTCAGTGAGATTTTTTTTTCAATTTTTTTGTAAATTTAGTTTGCGTTTAATGCATATGTATATGTATATATGTATATATATATATATATATATATATATATGCGCATATTTATACATATATACACATACATGCGTACATACATACATACACACACGCACAAGCATCCAAGACGACGATACGCGAATGTTCAGCAAAAAAAAAAATCCGATATATAAAAGGTATTGTGGACTTTACCATGCTAATTAATACAGAGAGAGAGAGAGAGAGACAGACAGAGAGAGAGTTACACCATAAAAATCATTTTAAAGCCTATTATATGATATTACCGTCCGCGTAGTTGTCGAACTTGTTCGATGAAAACCTGTGCTACTGATATCGTATGTGGAGAAAAAATAAAATAAAAAATGAAATAAAATAAAAAATCAAAACGTAGTCAGACGAAGTTCAAACTTTTGGATACTGGCCGCCTCGACACACGAATTATCAAGGTTAGCTTCTGACGTCAAAAAAAAAAAAAAAGAAAATACAGCAAAGATATAGATTTTCTTCATAGCCTAAATGCCGAAGAGAGTCTCAAGAAAGTGGAATGACTGAAGATAAAAAAAAAAAGATAAGAGAGATACGAACTGAGATAATGGCGGAGACATGAGGCTTTAAGTAGAATCTAGTGTAGAGCCAGAGAGCTTAGAAGGGCCATTTTCTGCCACTAAATAAGGAGGGTCAAACCCTAACGACCCGGGGAAATGGACCGTCAAAGCCTCGTGTGCTGGGAGTTTGATTTCGAGGTTCAACAGCTACAGCCAGAGTGCTATTGCCCGA
>NC_089791.1:34113387-34118387 GCF_040412425.1 Macrobrachium rosenbergii | reverse complement strand
ACAATCATCTCTCTCTCACTCTCTCTCTCTCTCTCTCTCTCTCTCTCTCTCTCTCTCTCTCTCTCTCTCTCTCTCTCTCTCGTCTTGCAAACACTGCCGAATTCTTTCACCTTGTGTATATCCACTACGCCGCCCGCTGATAGAGCGCCGCCACCATTCGGGGACGACCCGGCCCCGGGTCCTTCTTTCCTCTCCCAAATGGAGGGCGGCTTTTATGTTGCACCTTTCTGACCCATTTTTTTCTTTTGCTGTAACTTTTGTCATTATATATTATATATATATATATATATATATATATATATATATATATATATATATATATATATATATATATATGCAGATATATTTATACACATATGCATATATATATATATATATATATATATATATATATATATATATATATATATATATATATATATATACATTACATGTAAATGTCATAAGGTCCAAGTGTTCTTTTGCAATATATATATATATATATATATATATATATATATATATATATATATATATATATATATATATATACACATATTACATGTAAATGTCATAAGTCCAAGTGTTCTTTTTTATAATATATATATATATATATATATATATATATATATATATATATATATATATATATATATATATATATATATATATATACATATATATATATATATATATATATATATATATATATATATATATATATATATATATGTATGTATATATACGCATAAAAGTCTTCAATGACGGCTTGTCGCCTCTTTGATTATGAAACTTTTTAGGTCCATGAATTCTCTCTCACACTCGAGCATGACAGAGCACGGGCGCTCGCCAGCGTATTATATTTAACCCTCAGGGGCGCTGTTATCAATTATCACTTCTTAGTTAGATGTGTTTTATGATTTGTCGCGGGTGCGTCTCGTTAATGAACAATATGAAGACAAAATTCCGATCTTGACAAACATCTTTAATAGTCGATAAACGAAAGGTCTGATTTTATCCAGGATTTCTTTGTGTTTAGATTATGGGAATGCGAAGGATTATTGAACGGAATTTTAATTCTCTTTCGGTTTTTTTAACTCGTGACTGATTCTTTTGACACATCTCTCGAGACATTAAGAAAGCTCAGTTGGTTAAGCGTTGAACGTGTTTTTAATTTTTCTCGGCTAACAAAGGAAAATAGAAATCATGACTCATTTTTTCATACATCCGTTAAGACTTTTAGAAAGCTTTGTTGGTTAAGCGTTAAACCTGTTTTTTGTTGTTGTTCTCAGCTAACAGAGGAAAATAAAATCTGTATTTGGTATCCTCAGAAACATGTTTTCAGAGCCTTTCGTGGCTGAAGTTTATAATTTTGTTAACCAGTGACTTAGAGTCTTTTGCTTTCAAGTTATTCTTGGGCCCAAGAATATATGTTAGGTAGAAGGAGACAGTGAACAGCCACGCGGACTAAAATACACAATTCGTTTTTCATGTGCTGTTAGGTGGTCGTGTATTTGAATAAATACGCTTATTTTAACAAAACCGGAAAAGTTAATTTATTGTATTCATAAATGTTTTCAATATTTGTTATACTGTTGCGTAAGTTACTTATCACCTATTCCAGACCTTGTGACATGTAATGCTTAATAGTGGAGACTTCCATCAAAAATTTTAGTGCTGACGTGAATAAGTTTCGTAGCAAGATTGTGGGATTCTGCATCTAATAACTTTCAAGTGAGGTGCTTTCAGTCTATATAAGTTTTTTTCTTTTCCTCTATGGAAATCCAATATCAAATATCCTACAAAATCTTTACATTTCACAAAATATTGCAAATTAATAAGTAAGGAAGGCGTCAATCCTTCTTTGTTGTGATAGAATATTTATGTTGAATTGATTAGGTAGTGACGCTGCCTTATCCATTATTTTGTTGATTTACGTGTTGTATGCATCTGTTAATATGTGTTTATACATAATGTGTAGGGGGGTAGTGTCGTCAGTGCACCTCACTGGGTGCACTGTAGGCATTACTAAAGGTTCTTTGCAGTGTCCCTGCGGTCCCCTTTTCATTCCTTTTACTGTACCTCCATTCATATTATATTTCTTCCATCTTGCTGTCAGTCCTTTCCTAGCAATTATTTTATAGTGCAACTGCGAGGATTTTCCTCCTGTTACACCTTTCAAACCTACCTACTCTCAATTTCTTTTCAGCGATGAATGACCTCAAAGGTCCCAGTGCTTGGCCTTTGGCCTAAACTTTGTATTCCATTCCTATACATAATGTATAGCACGAATTCCAAGCAGTTGAAAAGAATATTTATGCACTTTCAATTCTCACCGGATTTTACCTGGTTGAATTGATCCAGTTTTTTTACCATACGTTATTTTTTTTTTTTTTTTTTTGGGGGGGGGGGTATAAATTTGGAATACCTTTCATCCCTGGAGCCTAGTGAAGTCAATGGAAAGTGGACCCATTTATCTGACGATTCCTCTCTCAAATATTTACTCATCTTTCTGATGTCATGCGCAGATCGGAAGACAGTCTTCCTTGAAGGGGAAAAGAAACACGGGTTTCATTGAAATTCGCTACATATTTAGGCCTGCCAAATTTTATTTGGACGGAGTCGCCTAAGCCGGGAAGCTTAAAATGATCAAAAACAGATTCCGCATGCAAGCCGGGCCAGCGGGCGTGCCGGCCAATTTTACATATTAACCTGGCTGAACCCAAATTTGTCGTCGCGTTCTCGCGAATTTTCTCTATTTTCATTCTGTCTTCAGAGCGTTTTCTCTTTCTCCCTTTTCACCCAGGTTTTCATAGGATAAAAAAAAATTAATGATTTCTTTATAGTACGAATTAACCAGCAAAAAATATTATTATTATCAATGGCGATGCAACAGCTTAGCAGACAGGAAATATATCAGCATCTCCATTTAGTAATTAGGATATTATTCGTATATTTACATGTATTCCCCAAAACTGTATGAGAAAGCGAGGTTTGCGTAGGCATTTACCTTAGGAAATACTCTCTCTCTCTCTCTCTCTCTCTCTCTCTCTCTCTCTCTCTCTCTCTGTTTATGTGGATATTTTTGCAGATACATTACGATTTAAAAATTAACCGGAGAATGTTTTCAACTAAATAGGAAAAAAAAAATACATATTTGCATGAAATACAGAGAGAGAGAGAGAGAGAGAGAGAGAGAGAGAGAGAGAGAGAGAGAGAGAGAGAGAGTTACCTCTCAAGAAATATTTCCGGCTTTTGAAATGACATGTGCTAAAAAATATGATTTTAATTAAAGCGGCGGTGCTTTAAATTTTTTATTCGTCCAATACGTTTTTATTCTCTTTGAAAACGAAAATGAAATTCTTACATGGGGAAGAAGTGTCACAGCTCATGCATACATGGCTGGACCATCACATTAATTGCTATTCTTTTCACTGCGACATAACACCCTACCCACATTCCTACCCTCTCCTGCCCCCTTCAAAAAAAAAAAGCGGGGGGTTGGGGGGGGTGTCCTCTCTCCCTCTGCGCGGATCCCTTTAATAACACCGACTATTTTGACACATATATGAATCAATGTGTTTGATTTGATGAACGTGCAAATCATACACACGCGGTTTCTATGTATGAGGAAACGTGCCTCCAAACTTTTACTTTATGAACGCGGCCAGGTTGCTGCTTGGGGTCGGGGGCGGCAGCCCCCGACGCCCCCGGGGGTTGAAGGTATGGGGGTGGGTTCTGTCCTCGCGCCACTAACGCAAGGATCGCTGAGGCATTAAGTCATATAAACTTCAAAGTTGGGTTATTTTAATGAACCTGGTAATATGGTCTGCGTGCTCCAGCTCACTTGTTTTTGGTTATGCATGTTGAAATTCAAGGGTAGGCACAAATTATGTCAGGTCTGCACAAAAATATCCTTGCCAGAATCCAGTCGGTCCCTTCAAATCGGATTTATCTTTTATTATTGCGTTTTTCCCTTTCCTCCACATTCGTGCAAAATTCTGTTAATGTTCGGGTGTTTATGGAAATCTAGAGGGTTTTATTTGTGATGAGTTTTTATTTGTGTATTTCTTTTAGACCCTTACCAATAATTAAAAAAATCAAGTTGTATGATTTATGACGGTTTTTTTGGTATTTCATACACATACACGAACACAGTCACACATACACACTCGGTATTCTATACATTTTTATTATTTATTTGTATTGTTACTGAAGTTATGGTTGTACTTCAACTTTCATTCCGTAAACTAATTGTTGAAAGTCTGCACTTTCATCATTAAGATTCAGCTAAGGAAGTAAGGGTTGTCATAGAAGATACAGTTTGGAAGTAAAGGGTTGTCATGAGAAGATTCAGCTTGGAAGTAAAGGGTTGTCATGAGAAGATTCAGCTTGGAAGTACAGGGTTGTCATTAGAAGATTCAGCTTGGAGGTAAAGGGTTGTCATGAGAAGATTCAGCTTGGAGGTAAAGGGTTGTCATGAGAAGATTCAGCTTGGAAGTAAAGGGTTGTCATGAGAAGATTCAGCTTGGAAGTAAAGGGTTGGCATGAGAAGATTCAGCTTGGAAGTAAAGGGTTGTCATTAGAAGATTCAGCTTGGAAGTAAAGGGTTGTATGAGAAGATTCAGCTTGGAAGTAAAGGGTTGTCATTAGAAGATTCAGCTTGGAAGTAAAGGATTGTTATTAGAAGATTCAGCTTGGAAGTAAAGGGTTGTCACGAGAAGATTCAGCTTGGAGGTAAAGGGTTGTCATGAGAAGAGTCAGCTTGAAAGTAAAGGGTTGTCATGAGAAGATTCAGCTTGCAAGTAAAGGGTTGTCATTGGAAGATTCAGCTTGCAAGTAAAGGGGTTGTCATTAGAAGATTCAGCTTGCAAGTAAAGGGTTGTCATTAGAAGATTCAGCTTGGAAGTAAAGGGTTGTCATGAGAAGATTCAGCTTGCAAGTAAAGGGTTTTCATTAGAAGATTCAGCTTGGAAGTAAAGGGTTGTCATTAGAAGATTCAGCTTGCAAGTAAAGGGTTG
>NC_089791.1:34100887-34105887 GCF_040412425.1 Macrobrachium rosenbergii | reverse complement strand
GCCCCATTTCGGCCCTCTCCACACAAATATGGGCGACCCCTTTTTGGGGGAAAGTCTTCGATATCCATGCTGTAACGGAGGAGCTCATTTTTTAACAAATCTGCTTCCACTTGCAACATTTTATGCTCTGCAAGTCTGCCTTCTCTCAGCCCACGCGTGCACCACTCGGAATCATACACGCAGTGTGTGTGATTTGTCTGTTAAATTCTTCTCAGCATTTTCGTCGTTTTTTACTTTCTGTAAAGAATACTATTGCGCTGGCTTTGTATGTCCGTCCGCATCTTTTTCTGTCCGCCTCAGATCTTAAAAAAACTACTGATAGCTAGAGGGCTGCAATTGCTTATGTTGATCATCCACCTCCAATCATCAAACATGCCAAATTGCAGCCCTGTAGCCTCAGTAGTTTTCATTTTACTCAGGGTTAAAGTTAGCCATAATCATTCTTCTGGCAATGAATAGGATAGACCACCACCGGGCCGCTGTTCAAGTTTCATGGGCCACGGCTCATATAGCATTATACCGAAACCACTGAAAGATAGATCTATTTCGGTGGCCTTTATTATACGCTGTAGCGGCTGTACAGAAAACTTGATTGCTCATTTTTTACTTGTTATTTCGTGTGATTTGCTTTTCCATAATTTGTAAATCAGTGATTGATTCATTTGGTTATAATTCCATAACAGATTTTCCATTCACTCATTCTTTAGTATCCTCTAACAATTAACTTCAATATATTCATTCACGTTTGGTTAATAATCTTTTTCGATGCAAACACTCATTAAATCATGTATTTGTAGTTATTTATTTGTCAGTTATTCTAGTTATATTTGATTTTTTTTAAATACCCCTTGGTACCCTAGAGATTAAGTTCTGCACAAAGTCAGACACTCAGTACATCTATACTTTGGGGCACAACATTTCACTAATTTCACATTTGTCATGAAAGGCTTGCCTAAAATAGCGTACGGGACAGGTTTAAACCAACTTTTTTTTTTGGTATTATCAACAACAAATATTCCAGGTTGAGGCCGATACATTTTTCATGAAATTTCAAATTCGTTAAAATATGAATTACGGGAACGTAAACGTTTAGATTCAATCAACAAATAAATGTTCGTACGATACCTTTCACTTTTAGTCGATTTATTGGCACTTTTTTTTCCTATTTTTTTTTTTTTTTTTTTTTTTTTTTTGGTTGCGGAAAAGAGATAATTTCATTTTTTCCATTGATAATAATTCTCAGTCGTATTAAGTAGGTCAGTGTTTTGCTATTTATTGCCCGCCTGGTTTGGGCTCACTCGCTCAGATGAGGTGTATAATAAGGTTTATTATATGACTTTGCTTTTTATTTTCGGCGATTTCACTATTATAAAAATATTACCGCACCATTTGATGTGTTAAAGATCAGATAGACTAATGCAATGACACCTAATTCTTCGACTGAAGCGTGAGCCTGTTTGTGTGTGTATATATATATAGATATATATATATATGTTATATATATATATATATATATATATATATATATATATATATATACATACAGTATATATATATATATATATATATATATATATATATATATAATAGATAGATAGATAGATAGATACGCACATACATTCATACATATGTGTATATGTATGTACACGTAATGTGTACGTACGTATGTACATACGCATTGATGACATGCACTTGACACTTGATTACAAAACCTGTTCTAGACTTACGGTTGCAGGTTAATATGAAACCAGACAATTCCCCCCTTTGAAAAAAAAAAGTCATCGGACCATAAATTCTATGCAGAAATTGATATTTTGATTAATTCTTTTTCTCACTCTTGATCTGTGTGTCACTCTTTTACGCATTTCTCTGCGCCATTTCTACATTTTTTCCTCAGTAGATAACGATGACATTAATCGTAGAGATCTCTCTCTCTCTCTCTGGTGTGCCCACGTTATTTCCGCAGTGTTCGTTTTAAATAACGTTTTTTTTTTTTGTTCTACATTTTTTCCTTTAGCAGATAGGATGACATTAATCGTAGATCTCTCTCTCTCTCTCTCTCTCTCTCTCTCTCTCTCTCTCTCTCTTCTTCTCTATATATATATATATATATATATATATATATATATATATATATATATATATATAAAGGACTTCTAATAATGAGACAATCACAAACAAGGAAGCAGTTAAAGACCTTGTGTGATGTTGAATAATACAAATATGTTATGCAATGATCAAATAGCAATTTATTATAAAAATGCAAAGCAAAAATGGGAATGTTGTTCCACTTCAAAACAAGAAAGCTGAACACATGATTATGCTTTATAAAACGTACGTACGTAATCCATTTGAATATTGCAACATAATATGGTACCCACATCACTAAAAGGATATTGTACAAATAGAGAGTGTACAGCGGTCATTTACAGCTAGAATAGAAGAAGTTAAGGACCTTGACTACTGGGAAAGACTACAATTTTAAATTTATATAGTCTTGAAAAGGAGAAGAGAACGCTACATGGTAATCCGCCATTGGAAACAGATAGGAAGGAATTACCGAAAAAACATCATGGAACTAAAATTATCAAAAGAGCAAGCAGAGTGTAGATTAATGAAAAGCAAAACTATACCAGGAAAATTAAGGAAAGCACACAGGACATTAATCCACCACGCACTGTGCATCGATAATGCAGCGTCTATTCAATGCGCTACAGCTATCTGAGGAACATAACAGGAGTGAGCGCAGATGCTTAAGAATAAGCTCGACAACATCTAAGATGCATCCCAGACCATCCAAGACTGGAAGATGCAAATATACCGGAAGATGCGTTAGCAACTTCTGTAGACATCAAAGGTGCTCACACTGAGGGACCTGGGCAACCTGGAACGAATTGTAAGGTCTGTAAGGTAAGGCTCTTCTCTACGTCATTTCGCAGTGTTCTTTTAAATAACTTTTCTAATTTCTACATTTTTCCTTAGTAGATAACGATGACACATCGTAGATCTCTCTCTCTCTCTCTCTCTCTCTCTCTCTCTCTCTCTCTCTCTCTCGTTACTCTTCAGTGTTCTTTTAATTAACTTTCTTAATTTCTACATTTTTCCTTAGTAGATAACGATGACATTAATCGTAGATCTCTCTCTCTCTCTCTCTCTCTCTCTCTCTCTCTCTCTCTCTCTCTCTCTCTCTCTCTCTCTCTACGTTACTTCTGCAGTGTTCTTTTTAATTAACTTTCTTAATTTCTACATTTTTCCTTAGTAGATAACGATGACATTAATCGCAGATCTCTCTCTCTCTCTCTGCTCACCATGAAAGCATATATAAAAAAATATGATAAATGAAAAGATACAGATGTGGTTTATCGTAGACTTTGCAAAAGCTTTGACAAGGTAGATCATAATATATTAGCGAAAAAAATTAGAAAACATAACATTGTTGACAAAGTAGAAGATGGATAAAAGAATTTTTGCAAAACAGAAACAGATAGTGATTGCAAAAACGATGAGAAATCGGATGAAGCTATGGTAATATCCGGTGTACCACAGGGTACGGTGTTAGCTACTTGTTGTTTGTGATTATGATTGCAGACATAGACAGGAATGTTAAGTGACCCAGTAGTGTTGAGTTTGCAGATGACAAGAATAAGTAGAGAAATTGCTTGTGATGAAGATAGTGGAACTCGCCACAAAGAGACCTAAACAAAATATATAAATGGGCAGAGATAAATAGGATGGTATTTAACTCTGATAAATTTGAATCAATGAAGTATGGTGATAAAGCAGGAATGCTATATGCATATAAAGGACTCCATTAATGAGACAATCACAACAAGGAAGCAGTTAAAGATCTTGGTGTGATGTTGAATAGGAATATGTTATGCAATGATCAAATAGCAATTCTATTGGCAAAATGCAAAGAAAAATGGGAATGTTGTTCCGCCATTTCCAAAACAAGAAAGCTGAATACATGATTATGCTTTTATAAAACGTACGTACGTAGTCCACTTGAATATTGCAATATAATATGGTACCCACACTACCAAAAAGGATATTGCACAAATAGAGAGTGTACAAAGGTCATTTACAGCTAGAATAGAAGTTATGACCTTGACTACTGGGAAAGACTAGCAATTTAAATTTATATAGTCTTGAAAGGAGAAGAGAATTATATGGTAATTCAAGCATGAAACAGATAGAAGGAATTACTGAAAACATCATGGAACTAAAAATTATCAAAAAGAGCAAGCAGAGGTAGATTAATAGTGCCAAAACTATCCAGGAAAATTAAGGAAAGCACACAGGACATTAATCCACCACGCACCAGCATCGATAATCTCTATTCAATGCGCTACCAGCTCATCTGAGGAACATAACAGGAGTGAGCGTAGATGTGTTTAAGAATAAGCTCGACTTTTTATCTAAGATGCATCCCAGACCATCCAAGACTGGAAGATGCAAAATATACCGGAAGATGCGTTAGCAACTCTGGTAGACATCAAAGGCGCCTCACACTGAGGGACCTGGGGCAACCTGAACGAATTGTAAGGTCTCTCTCTCTCTCTCTCTCTCTCTCTCTCTCTCTCTCTCTCTCTTCTCTCTAACTTTTTCTCTCTCTACATTTTTTCTTAGTAGATAACGACGACATGAATCGTAGATCTCTCTCTCTCTCTCTCTCTCTCTCTCTTTCTTCTCTCTCTGTGCCCACTCTCTCTCGCAGTGTTGTTTAAATAATATGTTTTTATTAATTTCTTCATTTTTTCCTCAGGAGATAACGACGACATTGATCGTAGATCTCTCTCTCTCTCTCTCTCTCTCTCTCTCTCTCTCTCTCTCTCTCTCCACATTATTTCCGCAGTGTTCTTTTTAAATAACTTCTTTCTAGTCTCTACATTTTTTTCGTAACAGATAACGACGACATGAATCGAATCTCTCTCTCTCTCTCTCTCTCTCTCTCTCTCTCTCTCTCTCTCTCTCTCTCTCTCTCTCTCTCTGCCTACATT
>NC_089791.1:34063387-34095887 GCF_040412425.1 Macrobrachium rosenbergii | reverse complement strand
GAGCAGCTGCGGTGATAGACGACATTACGCTTCGTACAAATGATGCCGTCTTTCTGGGTCTTCCTTCTGATGGAGAGGCCGGCGTTGATTACCGAGGAAAACGCTTTCCACTAACTTTTAGGTTTCCTCCACAGGCCCGGATAATCGAAATCCCCCCGCCGTAATTAACCAGTGACGCAAGCCGAAGAGATTCGTTACGGGCCCACAAAGGAAGAAGGAGAAGAAAGAGAAAAGGAAAAAAAAATATAGCCCCCCCCAAAAAAAAATATATATATTTTGCCAAACAAAAAGCTGATCGTGTAAGCGACTGAATTATGCGTGTATAGCCTTTTACCGCGTATGTGACATTGTTCGGCTGGAGTTTTTTTTTAGAGGGAAATGTCACCGACAGTTATATATTTCATTTCCGCTCTAATTTAAGCTAGCTGACATTTTATTCAGGCGAGCCATTATGACGGAGGCGCTACTGATATTTATTTGTATGCCTACGATTTATCCCAGCGTGTACGTACACACACACACACATAATATGTATGTGTGCGTGTGTTGTGTATAAGTGAATCACGGAAATATGGAATGTGATGAATGTATATGAATAAAGACAAAATCCACAAAGGAATGAGAAACAATGGAGTACAGCAAGGTCTTGCAGTACTCCATTGTTTATATATATATATATATATATATATATATATATATATATATATATATATATATATATATATATATATATATATATATATATATATATATATATATATATATATATATATATATATATATATATGTATGTATATAAACATATATATACATGTGTGTGTGTGTAGAATCTTGTGGCCTTCTTGTGATTATGGTGACGCGGGTTCGTTTCCCGCGACCGGGCATCACAGTCTCTTTAATTTTTTGCGCTTAGATCTTACGGCTTTTTAGCGACAAGCATATCCAAAAGGCGCGAACAATTCTTGAAGTTAAGAGAGCATTGTGGCTATTACAATTACATATGTATATATATATATATATATATATATATATATATATATATATATATATATATATATATATATATATGCTGTATATACATAATTCTATTAGTCGTCGAAATGTTGACTTCGGTTAGATTCAAGTCGTATCGTGGTGCCCAAGGCGATACGAAATTCATGCCCCGAGACAATTGTAAAGACAGAAGCCTTGCGCATTAATTAAATTCTGATGTAAATGAGACAGGTCGATAATGATATTGTCAGTTGTTTGAGAGATGTCCAGTCTTAATTAAGCGTCAAGGGACTGCAGTCATAACTTGAATACACACGCATCATTTATTTCGCCGAAAGATCTCCATTTCGCTTTACTTCTCCCAATCTTTATCCCTCTGTACGGAAATTCAATGCAGTGGTTGGCCTGCTCTTCTTAATTGCACTTGGGATTCATAATGTAGTCTACTGTCTTCAAACAGCAATATAAACTCTCTCTCTCTCTCTCTCTCTCTCTCTCTCTCTCTCTCTCTCTCTCTCTCTCTCTCTCTCTCTGCGTGTTGCCAAGTTTTTGAATATTCAGTGAGTTTACACATTACGTTCCAAATGTACGAGACGGTTCTTTCGTTTAGTTTAGCATTTATTCATTTTGCATATTTTAAAATTATTTATGTTTAGAATTTACACTTTCTGTTTATATCTTACGGTTCATCTTGAGCCTAAAAGGTCTTAGGGCTTGCTTACGTATGCACAAATATTAATTATTTTCCTAATCTTTCAGGCTGCTTAGTTTTGCTGTACATTCTGAAAAGATACGTTTTATAGTCAAATGATTTTTTGTAGTAATTTTTAAAATGAATGGAGAAATATTATCTGGGGCATGCAGTTGGCATGCATTTAAAATTTCTTCGGCGAAGTCGAGCTTTCTGTACAGTGATCAAGGCCGCCGAAAATAGATCTATCTTTCGGTGGTCTCGGTAAAATGATGTATGAGCCGCGGGCCATGAAACTTTAACCATGGCCTGGTGGTGGTCTGTCTTATATCGTTGCCAGACGCACGATTATGGCTAACTTTAACTTTGAATAAAACAAAAACTACTGAGGCTAGAGGGCTGTAATTTGGTATGGTTGATGACTGGAGGGTGGGTGATCAGCATACCAATTTGCATCCCTCTAGCCTCAGTCGTTTTTAAGATCTGTGGCCGGACAGAAAAAAGTGCGGACAGAACAAAGTGAGGACGGACAGACAAAGCCGCCACAGTAGTTTTCTTTTACGGAAAACTAAAAATGCCGGATTTTGGGGAGCAGCTTCTGCTCAGAGGAGAAGACGAGCGAAGGAAGGAGCCGGGGATGGCCAGCGCTTCTTTAGGCCTAGGAAACGAGCTCACAGCGCCTTCTTCCCTATCGACGCCATCCATCAGCGGAGTGATAAAGAAAACGAGGCGCGCTCCTATTATCGATAGAAATGGTTATCGGCAAAAGATCTCGTCCATTGTGGTTACGTAATGAATTGGGTCCTGGAATCCCTTTGTGCTCCGGCAAAATCTTAATTCGGGCGTGACAGCAGCCATTCATTTTTTTTATTATCTCTATAATATTTCATTGTTATTGTTTTTGCAGTATCTTCTTATGACTTTTTGATGCAGGATGTGCGGTATATCTTATTTTTATAGCGTTGTGTGTGTACTGTCGTTTTACAGAATAGGGGGTTGGCCTAAGGGAAAACTAAACGGTAGTCATTGCCAAATTCATACTTCAACGCTGACACTGCGCCACTCTACTTTAACGCAGACAATGCGTCACTCTCTGTCTTAATACATTCTCGCTTAGTGGATGTGAAGTCGCCCCCGCCCCTCCCTTCTTGTGCCATTTTTACTCCACGATTTCCCAGGCGGTTGCTCCATCCTCCCAACACTTTCGAATTAGGAACTCTTCAAATCAACCTATCATGATCTATTCTCCCAACATGACCGAACCTCTCTAAGACACATAGTTCCGTCTTTCAGCAGCTCCGTCCTTTTTACAAGATCTTGCTATCTCCACATCTTACCCATTCAACCATTCCCAACCCACATGCACGTAGACAGTTGACAGTTTTTCTCATTCGCTTCAACTTTTCAAAGTCCACTTTTCTTTACACTGATAAAACAACTCTTCTAAATCTTTTATCTAGACCGTTCTTCCTTCAGTGTTCACCTTTTCTGTGATCCATCTCTTCTCTTGTCCTTCTTTTATATTAAGACCATTCCTTTCCAATAACTCTGTCACACTGTCCATCCACTTATTTCTAGATTTTCCATTCCTGCTCCCTCCGGACTGTTTCGAATGATAGTCATTTCACCAATCCATTCTCTCCGCTTAACCAGACCATCTCAGAACAAACTGATCATTTCATGTGTAATTAAAATTTCTTCTATTTAGATTACCTTCAGCATCCTCCCTTTATATATGTATATATATATATATATATATATATATATATATATATATATATATATATATATATATATATATATATATATATATATATATATATGAATGAATGTGTGTTTGTGTGTCAGCATATCTGCGTATAGGAGGCAGGAACTCTGTATTTCAAATTCACCAATAATGTGTCTTCAAATTTCGATTCGCGAGCCAGCGAGATCCATAAGCATACGGCTATCATTAGAGACGTGACTGGAACGTGGTTATTATTCATGTTTTTGTTGATTGAAGTGTGACTCGCATTCATATATGCAAATGAGAACGTCAGTGTTTTATGAAATCTGAGTCCCATTTCATGTTTAATATTGTAGGCAGACATCGGCTACGGAATGTCTCACACCTCTTTGTTTTTGGAAATCGCATACATATTTAAGGATCAAAAGAATGGGTAGAGAGAGAGAGAGAGAGAGAGAGAGAGAGAGAGAGAGAGAGAGAGAGAGAGAGAGAGAGAACTATATATAGATTCACGCCGAATTCATTGGGTATAAGCATGTATAAGATTCTTGTTAAATATCAGGGATAGAGAGAGAGAGAGAGAGAGAGAGAGAGAGAGAGAACTATATGTTGATTCACACCGAGTTCATTGGGTATAAGCATACATAAGATTCTTGTTAAATATCAGGGAGAGAGAGAGAGAGAGAGAACTATATGTTGTTCACACCGAATTCATTGAGTATAAGCATATATAAGATTCTTGTTAAATATCAGGGATAAGAGAGAGAGAGAGAGAGAGAGAGAGAGAGAGAGAGAGAGAACTATATGTTGATTCACACCGAATTCATTGGGTATAAGCATACATAAGATTCTTGTTAAATATCAGGGATAGAGAGAGAGAGAGAGAGAGAGAGAGAGAGAGAGAGAGAGAGAGAGAGAGAGAGAGAGAGAGAGAACTATATGTTGATTCACACTGAATTCATTGGGTATAAGCATATATAAGATTCTTTTTGTTAAATATCAGGAGAGAGAGAGAGAGAGAGAGAACTTAAATATTCATTGGGTATAAGCATATATAAGATTCTTGTTAAATATCAGAGAGAGAGAGAGAGAGAGAGAGAGAGAGAGAGAGAGAGAGAGAGAGAGAGAGAGAGAGAACTATATGTTGATTCACACCGAATTCATTGGGTATAAGCATACATAAGATTCTTGTTAAATATCAGGGAGAGAGAGAGAGAGAGAGAGAGAGAGAGAGAGAGCTGTATGTTGATTTACACCGAATTCATTGGGTATAAGCATATATAAGGTTCTTGTTAAATATCATTTCTCTCACGTGTATCATTGAATCGGAATACTTGTGGATAAGTTCCTGTCATAATTACTGCCTTTTCAATGCTTTGATGGGTGAATAAGTTTCATGTCACCTCAAATTATCGTCTTATCCACGCAGTGCTGATTTCTAGATAGTAAGTCATAAGTATACCAAGTTTGGTTGAAATTGCTCGATGTGTTTCAGAGTTATTGTGGCACATACACACACACACATACATACATACATACACTCACACACGTACACACTAACACATCGAAATAATATTTAGAAGGCATTTTTTTTATGTAAGGAGTTCAGTTGAATAAGTAACTTTTCTCGAGTTCAGATGCATGTCTGTCCGACATATGAAATTAATTTTTAAAACCATATTTGTCATCGTAAGCCACTGGTATTGTTGTCTGCTGCCCAGGTGGCTTATCCTAATTAAATACTAAGCTTCTCAAATGTCAAAGTACAGTTAATGAATATCTCTCCCAGGCAACGCGTTATTCATCAGAGATCAGTATAGGCCTTTTAACTTTTTTTAATGTATTTTTTCCAAATTTAGTGTTTAATTGTCTGGACCTATGCAACGCGTTATTCATCAGAGATCAGTATAGACCTTTTGCTAACTTTTTTTAATACATTTTTTCCAAATTTATTGCCTACGTGTCTGGACCTATAAGTAAAATTATGATGCAAAGGCAAGGTTGTCTTCAGATTTTGTTTTTCTTAATCTAAACTTGACTTTTTTAGATGACGTTCCAAGCTCATTGCAAGTATAATGTACAGTTAATGTACTGTATAACTAGAAAATTAAATTTTATGCTGGGGTGATGCAAGGAGTGATGCTATATCTTATTTATTTTATAAATGTCAATGTGTTTCCGTCTCCGCCACTTATTCAAATGATTTTCTCAGTAATATATCAGTTCTTGCGCTTTATTTTCTTTAAAACGGCATAGCCTTTTTAGTTTTCTTTAATAGAAAACTATTGTGCCGGCTTTGTCTGCCCGTCCGCACTTTTTTCTGTCCGCACATTTCTGTCCGCCCTCAGATCTTGAAAACTATGTTGATCATCCACCCTCTGATCATCAAACATAACCAAATTGCAACCCCCTAGCCTTAGTAGTTTATTTAAGGTTAAAGTTAGCCATAACCGTGCATCTGGCAACGACATAGGATAGGCCACCACCAGGCCGTGATTAAAGTTTCATGGGCCGCGGCTTATAAAGCATTATACCGAGACCACCGAAAGATAAGTCTGTTTTCGGTGGCCTTGATTATACGTTGTAGCGGCTGTACAAAAAACTCGATTGCGCCGAAGAAACTTCGTTGCATTTTTTACTTGTTTTATTATTCTATTGACTTTTAAACAGCCGTATTGCGGTTTTTTTTTTAAACGTTTGTAACGCCCACCAGCTCAAGAAACGTTTCAATGGTAGAGCGCTTATCTCGACAGGGTTCAGGTGGAATCCGATGTGTTTATTATTTAGATTGTTATATTAGAGAAAATTGGAATTTCATCTTGTCAGTCATAGCATTTCTTCAGAGAATAATGCTATTTGTTATATTCTTATTCCATTTTTTATGAGAATTTGTAAACCGTTCTGCTAAAGTTCAGAATTGTAAGGAATTCTCCTGCTGTCCACATATGTGAGACCAAATTTCCTCCCGATATGCACCGAATTAGCCAGCTTGAATTTATGACACGGAAGCACTCATTTGCATACATTAAAACGACCCTCGGACACCTTGATTTAATTAACAGGGGAAACTTTTTCCATTAGCATCGTAAAAGTCACTTGTTTAAGATTGTTTGGACCGGAGCGTATTGCTCCAGGAGTGGGAGAACACAAATCTCTGTCGCACGAAACTTAGAGTTATGGGTGGCGCAGGATTCCTCCAACTGAACTTCTGTTTGCTGATGGAGGCTTGGGCACGTAACCATTTAGACACTTTTTTTTTTTTTTTCAAGTATGTGTTTGGAGGTTTTTACATAAATCGTCTGTTTTGGTTCCCTCCTTGACTTTTCGCCATGTTGCAAGCAGGAGAGATGCCCCGCATTCCTCCTCATTATGCATCTCTAACTCATCTTTCAACGCAATGTAATGCAGACCGCCCTTATTCAAGAGGATTAGGTGACCGTAATTATATAGAAACACACATATCTGAGTGTTTGTACGTGTGTTCTTATTAGTTATGCTTTTGCATCTTTCATAAATGCTTCCCAAACATATTTTTCTCTCTCATACCCGCTGTCTGCCTGCCTGGGCCTCTCGTTAAAACTTTTTCGGCGATTATGGCGTGCTTGACACCGGAGAAGTGTTCCGGTGTTCGAGAAAGTTGTTATCATCCTCTTTGTGAATATAGAGGAGAGAATAGTAATAATAACGATAATAAAAATGAGAGGGGGGCGTTCCATATCAGTATCTTTATACATACTTGGTCTCGCGATGATTGTTCTCAGATTGGCGTCCCGATGGCGGAGACACGTCTTCTGCGTCGAGCGAGTTCTTAAGAAGAAGAAGAAGAAGAAGAAGAAGAAGAAGAAGAAGAAGAAGAAGAAGAAGAAGAATGGGGGAAGGAGGAAGGAGGAGGAGGAGGAGGAGGAGGAGGAGGTCGGGAGAAAGTGATTAGCGTCATTTCTCTGGGTATCGTCGCTCGCATACTATTTGAGAGAACCGGCTCTCGTGGCGTCGCTTCACTCAGACCTAGAAACCGAGTGACTGTACAAACATTAATTAAAAAAGTACTCAAAAAACGGACGTGAATAATTAAAATGTTTAAACTGTCTTAATTAACGCGTTCTCACATGTTGCCGAGGCACACAAGTGCTTTTATTGTGAACTCTTCAACATATGTTGTTTCCAGATAAACTTTCCTCGCTGGAACGCATGTCTCGAGAAATATAAGTTCCTTCGCTTGACTAATTAACTAACGTTTTTTTCAAGTCTTTTCTCTCATTGTTCGTCGGAGGCAACTATTAGAAAATGAACCTTTCATACGCAAAGCAACTAATTTTCTAATTTCATAATTTTTTTTTTCCCCGTTTTTCTACTTTTTTCCACCAATCGACTCAGATTTACATTTTAAATTTAAAAGTAACACTCCCGAGGAGCATGATTCTTGCACTTCGTTTCTGTGAGGTCAACACCGAAGGAACTAAAATAGGCTTAGATAACCCCCTGTTTTGGGGGGGGGTACATGGTGAACTACCCCCTCCCCCGGTTTCAGAGTATTTCAACATTTCTTTCCAATAGTTTTTGGACTTTTTTTGTAGTTTCTGACGGTGGCCTTTGAAATTGGATAAGTTTTCCTTGAAAATACTTCGACAACTATTTTATGAGTCTATAAACTCAGTAGCCGGAATGCATGGTGTTTAAGTTAAGCTTTTATTGCCTTTGTATTTCTTTTTAATGGCTCCTCGGAAAATATGTGTCATTGCGAGGAGCTGAGAATTGCTCTTGCATTAGCGAAAGCTGGTGTTGCGCCCCAAGTACCTCGTAATCACCATCCTTTATGGATAATGTTTTCGCCTACCCAGTGACAAGGATTGATAGTGAGTGAGAAATTGTGACATCTGAGATGGTGATTTGAGGGATCACCGTTGCGCCAGAAAGTAACTTCGAGATAGTATTTTATGTTGTAAAGCATCTTCATTGTTTATGTAAGTTGTAAGACCCACCGTTCTGTATGAATGAGATTTAGTTATTTGGACCTTGAATGTCAAATGTGAAGAAATGTCGAGTTGATAAAGCGTTGGTTTTGCGTTTCACTGGTCAGAGGTCCAAATTCCCAAGGAGGTAATTGTGAAGGGATATCTTATTTTAGTGGGATAAGTCTTATGATAAAGCTCATGCCACTGGATGTGGCAGTTTAATTGCAAACAAATTTTCTTGCAAAGAATCTGAGGATGGAAATAAAAAAAAAAATAGCTGCAAAAGTTCCATGTATTAAGCAATCACCATTGACTTGTGTCTTGAAAATTGCAATATATTTTGTATTGATTCATAAATTGTATTTCATTTATCTCTTGTCTTGCCAGTGTAGATATTTGCATTTATTAAGGAAGCATGTCATTAGAAGAAATCATTTTTTTTTTTACTTAATCTATATGCATGACCCAGTCAGATTGCTACCATAATCTTGAAATTGAAATACAGCATTGATTCAAAATTGTAAACATTATTTGTCATATTGTCTTATCAGTGTAGATACTTTTGCATTTATTGGAGGGCGGCATCTCCCTAGAAGAAATAAAAATTTTTTGCTAAAAAGCCCAGTAGCCGCGAGTACAATTGACTTGTTTCTTGAAATTGAAATTTAGTTTTTTAATGACTCATAAATTCACGTTATTTGTCCGTTGTCGAAGTCAGTTAGATATTTGCATTTATTATGTATTTAATTGTCATTTAAAAACAGAAATTAAAAAAATTTTTTTTTATAAAGTATCTCTACATAGTATTAAAGGAAAATGTATGATTTAGCGTCTCAATATTGAAATACATTTTGTAATGACGCATAAATTGTACATTATTTGTCCGTTGTCTTATCAGTGTAAATATCTGCATTTGTTAAGGAAGCATATCATTGGAAGAAATATCTAACTCTAAAATCAACTTAATCTAAGTACCCATTAGATCTGTTACCATAATCTCAAAATTCAAGTACAGCAGCCATCATAAGTCTCATAAAACAGTGTAATGTCATATTGCTATGAAAGGCATAGTGTCCACTTGTTGCCTTTGCTGAGGGCGGCATTGAATCCTGCGTCCCCTTGGCTTATGCTTTATTATTTCAGCAGCTTGCGATATTCATGTAGTGATTGTTTATCCAAAAGTAACTTTGCTTAAACGAGTTTTGTTAAATTAAGTCGTCTTGATATTCACGCCATGATAAAGGGCCAGCTGGAGTCGGTTGAAGAGATTTCTATATAAGTAAATGTTTTTTTTACATATTTAAAACATTAATGTTTCATTTTGAAAAATCAAAGTTACAGACTTGTATTGTAATTTTATAACTCAATATCTCTACATAGATTCAAAGGAAAATGTATAATTTAGATAAATTTATATATATATGTCCTTAGGTTCCTTGTTATGAAATTAAATATGAAAATACTCAAAGAATAATGCACCTATACATTTTATATAATAAGATTTTGGCTTTTGAGTAATTTCAGAAAAAAGAACATTTACAGTTACAATGATTGCAGTTAGAAATTATGTCTATATAAGATAGAATAATGCACCTATACATTTTATATAATAAGATTTTGGCTTTTGAGTAGTTTCAGAAAAAAAAAACATTTACAGTTACAATGATTGTAGTTAGAAATTATGTCTACATAAGATAACATTATTATGATATATATATAACCTCACAAGTCTATATTTGCAAGCGGGAATCTCATTGTTCCATTCTTTTAATCGCAGGAAATGAGCTACTCGCTAAATTTACCACTTTAGAGCCAATAGCTGTTTAAAACATCTGATCTTAATCTTAGCACGGAAACATATTTTGAGCTGCTGGAAGCCTCTTGTAATTTTTATACAAAAAGACAGAAACAATTCTGCGTCCTAGACGGACTGCAAGATATAATCTGAATTATGAGGAGGCGTGTTTCACCACATAAGTGAATACAGTCAGCGTACTTATGATATGACGAGGATTTTCGCAGTTGTGTCCACTGCGCTTAAGCAAGCGACGTACCAAACGCCAGGCTGGTCGAGTATCTGGCGCCAAGCTAATGAAATATGACCGGGACATGGGGCCGGAACACGACGCTTGTGCCGTGCTTAGTGGGAACCTTCCTAAAACAACACGACCGCACAAACCCGATCTTTCTCCCGGCACTTATTTTGCCCGAACTGTTTTGTGTCGGTGATTCACACTGGTTGCTGTATGATTGCACTCTGTTCCAGTAGTAGTTATTTTGAAGTTGTTCTATGACATGTCTTGGTTACCGTTTGAAATAAGTTCATTCTTGATGTTTTCCGGCAATGACGACTTTCAGCTTTTTCTTATAATTACCATCATGGTGGTCCCTTCCTCACTTACTTTAATATAAGTCATTTCCCTTACACGACATTAAACTCAACGAAAAACCATTGTTCAATTCACAGTGGTTGCTGTTTTATTGCAATCTGTTCCAGCAGTAGTTACTGAAGTTGTTCCATGACATGTCTTGGCTACCGTTTGAAATAAACTCAATCCTGATGTTTTCCGGCAATGACCAGTTTCAGGTGTCTTATAATTACCATCACGCTTACATTTAATATGCGTCATTTCCCTTCCACGACATTAAACTCTACGAAAAATCATGGTTCAGTTAGGTGGAACATGACTGTATATGCTCCTGGTACTCATGTTTATCTTTACTCACAAATGCTGGGTTTGGTGGACGTTGTAAGAAGCAGAATGGAATCACTCGCTGACATTCCCTATCGTTGGTCATTGACGGAGTGTTGTTCCAGCGAGGGAAATGGAAAAGTGCTTTGCCTAAAAATGGAACTGGGCTGTAATACTAGGATAATGGAAACCCCACAATGATTTGATTTTGCTCTTCCCTTGGGTATTTAGCGAAGAGTAATAGGATATAGTAAAATGAATTGCTTAGGTAATCGCAATTTGTGTTTGTGTCTCTTTTTTTTTGCAAGATGAATATGATATAGGTAAATGTATACCAACATATACAATATTATTAGCTGTTGTTACAACAGCGTACATACATACATACATACCTAAACAAATATAAATGCTGAATCAGAAATACATTTTGTTTCTGGGTATTCGTGTTAGTTTATCAACTTCCATAACGTGGCTCCCCCACCCCCCGGCCCACCACCACAACCACCACCACCACCGCCTCCACCCCGCAAAAACCCAATATTCATAACTTGAATTCTCATGTTCGCTGGTTTTGAATTTCCAGGTAATGGAACGATAAAATCTTTGTTTCAATTACAGCAGAAGTTTTGCATCTGTCATGTTTCTCAGCGGTCACATTCTCTCTCTCTCTCTCTCTCTCTCTCTCTCTCTCTCTCTCTCTCTCTCTCTCTCTGATTTGCTTGCCTGTCTCACACAGGACTTTTGCTCTTATGATTTTATTTTGTAAGGACATTTCATTCTACGGTCAACAGTTATTAATACAGACACAACATTTATATATATATATATATATATATATATATATATATATATATATATATATATATATATATATATATATATATATATATATGTGTCTGTGTGTATATATATATATATAATGAAATGAAAACTACTGAGGCTAGAGGGCTGCAATTTGTATGATTGATGATTGGAGGGTGGGTGATCAACATACCAAATTGCAGCCCTCTAGTCTCAGTAGTTTTTAAGATCTGAGGGCGGACAGACAGACGAAGCCGGCACAATATATATATATATATATATATATATATATATATATATATATATATATATATATATATATATATATATATATATATATATATATATATATATATATATATATATATATATATATATATATATTATTCAAACCTCAGACTTACTGACTATCGTTGCAGAGTAAAGCAAATGCCAAGTACATGTTTTGAATTACCGCTCTTGCTTCTCGTTTGCTCAATGTCTGTAATGATATTACTTTTTTACACTTTGTAATCACAAGGTAAGATTACCACTCCATTGCTTGACCCTCTTTTATGCAAGATAAGTTTGCGCAGTGCATTTAACCCCTCCATTTATAACCTCCAACAAAGAGGTTGTCTCTTTGTGTGGTTGTTGAATTGAATTTAATCGAATATATCATTTAGGCCAAAGGACAAGCGCTGGGATCAGTGAGGTCATTCATAGCCCGAAACGGAAATAGACAGTAAAGGTTTGAAAGGTGTAACATTGTTCGTAGTTGCATTATTTTTAGTGCATTACCCACCAGACATTGCGTATCGTTCTGTTTTAAGCTTAAAATGTCTTTCGGCTCCTGGGAAGTTCCTGTCCATTCGTTTGCTATGATTCATCGTGTAATAGCGTAATTCCCAAAGATATTCAGTGTCTTGCTGGATTTCTTGTTATATAATTTTAAAATGACTGGTTCTTTTTTTGCCTGAGTAGAATACACGTGTTTCGGAAGTGGAGAGGACGATTCCATCTTCCAAATTACATTTTGGAAATCACTGATTTTTGCTTCTATAAATGCTCTAGCAGGAAAGAGAAACATATTTATCGTTTCACGATATGATAAAACGGCTAACAACTTATTCAGTACTGTTCAAATCTAAAAAGTGAGGCCAACATATAATTACTTACCAAATTATCACGTAGCGAAAGTATGAGAAGTAATTGGGTGCAATGTAGTAAAAAGCTGTGACAAAGATCCCTCGATTAACGTCAAACAAAACTCTGAGAAACCTAAAATGATTGATTGTCGTAGTTTTTCCTACTCCGCGGACCTTCAATTAATTCCAAATGCTCTCTTGACCTTTTCCAGAAAAGTCTAAACCAAACTGAGAGCCATCAGGACACGACAGAAATGATCTTCAGCCTAGTTAACGTTGTCATTTAGAACAGTGGTTCTTTAACCTTTTTATTACCAGGCCCCCTCTAAGAGTTGGTCCCCCCCCCCCCTTGCGTCTATGAGTAAAATTCCCTCCTAGATGTAAAGGAAAATAAAAAAAAAAAGAGAAAGAGTTGTTTTCATTCTTTTGGGAATGAATTAGTGAGATACTTGACACTGCTTCTTAGCGACTCTTGGTAAGAGAATAACGAATATAATTAGAGAACTTTTAATTTTTCCCTAGGGCTCGCGCTCCCCGCCCCCAAGGAAATTGCTGACATCCCACCCCCGCTTGAGAACCACTGATTTAAAAGCAGGTAGCCTGGTAGTTCGCTAAAATAGGAAAGTTGGTAAAAAATAAAAATTTCCGACACTTGTACATTATTCTCTTTTCCATTCGTAAAGTAGGAGGCAATGTTCCTCTAACTTGGAGGTTTTTAAAGTTTTAGTTTCTTCCATTATGAGAGAAGAAGACACAGGATTTTTTTTATGAGATGTTGAATAAAGAACTGTCCTTGATCACTGAATTATTAAAAGGAAACTCAGAACATTGATGGACGCTGGAAAGATTTGGAAAGTGATATATCTTAGTTTTCCACATTCTATTTTATATTTTGTGGAGGACTGAAGAATTCTAGAAATGAGTGATGTTTAAATATGGAACATTTTTGTGAAATTTGTACTCTCTCTCTCTCTCTCTCTCTCTCTCTCTCTCTCTCTCTCTCTCTCTCTATATATATATATATATATATATATATATATATATATATATATATATATATATATATATATATATATATATATATATATATATATATATATATATATATATATATATATATATATATATATATATATATATATATATATATATATATATATATATATATATATATATATATATATATATAATATATATATATATATATATATATATATATATATATGTGTGTGTGTATGTATGTATAAATGAATCACGAAGATATGGAACGTGATGAATGTGTAAATAAAGGAAAAAGGCACGAAGGAAAAGTAAAACAGCGGATTGGTTGCTAAGCCTCTCGACGCACGGTCTTTTACTAGCAGACTCTGCTAGTAATATATAAATAAATTTGCCTTTATTTATATATATATATATATATATATATATATATATATATATAATATATATATATATATATATATATATATATATATATATATATATATATAAATATATATATATATATATATATATATATATATATATATATATATATATATATATATATATATATATATATATATATATATATATATATATATATATATATATATATATATATATATATATATATATATATATATATAATACATATATATATATATATATACATACACATACATACACGTATACATACTCGTTTATCTTGGATCCTCTCCCTGTATAAAACTCCCATCCTCGCTGCTGAACAATTCATCCCACTCTGATAGGTCGAAGTTATTTCCGTTACCCGTTGAAATATAACTTACCTTAAGAAGAAAGTTCGGGTGACATTTTTCTTCACTTATTGTGCCATTTACACTTTCTGGAAAGTATTTTAGATTGCGGACCGATGATCTCGAAAGTTTCGTCGAAAAGCATAAGCGAGAATTTTAGATTTTCCTCCGAACGATGACAGATTTCTGTTGTTCAGTGTGTCATTAAATAAGAAATACTCAGAAAAAGCTGTTGCAAAATGAAACTGGATGTAGTGATGAGATTTGAAAGAATGGTTTATCCTTTACTTCTTGTTTTATGACAGTGTATCATTCATTTTGCTCTCTGGACGTTACTGTACACATGGCTGGTCAATATGACTTCTTTCCTGAACATTTTCCTTTATTTATTTATTATGTTTTGTATGTAAATTAGCTTGATGAAAATGATTCTACTTCTGTGTGAAAAATCAGTAAGCCGGTTTTTTTTTTTTTTTTTTATCTCTTGACATTCTCATTAAAAGGGCATTATACCTAATCAAGAGCAAACTATGAAACCAAATGAATATACACATCAGTAAGCACGACAACTTTCTCAACTATTACGTGCAAGAAAGGGGACAAAAGGGACCACCAGTGAAATTGAATAGCGTGTAAAGTTGATCTGTACGGAAGGAAATGTCATTAAAGTAAAGATTGCGAGATGTGAAGAGGAATCCTAACGAGGAAGAATAGGCCTATGGTTACCTACGTCTGTGTACAATTTAACTGATTGTCAACAAGGGAAGGGAGAAGGACTCGGATGTCAGCGGAGTGTGAAGTTCTTGGTTGAATGTCATTTACCTTTTTTCTCCCCCGCTTAGTTTCCTTTATTCCTTTTCCTTTTCTTTGGCCCCGAGTCCTGATTTGTGTCTGAGTTTCCTTCTGCAGATTAAACGTTTGGAAACCGCTTGAGTTTTGTTGCGTTAGGTTTTCAAGCAGTTATTTCTATGCATGCTCGAATAGTTGTATAGGGAACTTGACATCGACTCCTGCCGTGGTTTACACGACAGGTAGTTTTGTCAGGATATATATATATATATATATATATATATATATATATATATATATATATATATATATACATATATATATATATATATATATATATATATATATATATATATATATATATATTTATATTTATATTTATATTTATATATATCACGTTGTGCCTCTGTGGGCAAAAAGGGTGATTTATGTACCTGGCAGTTGGCTGACTGTTCTGGGCCGAATACCCAGGGTGGAGAACGACTTAAGCTTGCAGCTTCATTCCAGAATAATTGTTGAGAACCAGAGTATGCAGCCAACCTTTTTAGGAGGAAATTTATATATATATATATATATATATATATATATATATATATATATATATATATATATATATATATATATATATGTATGTATGTATGGCTGTGTGTGTCATTTGTTAGTACATACAAGTTTCTGTGAATAATGCCTTGTAAAAAAATTTCCTTTTGATTAACAGGAATGACAGTGTTGTGCCCCTACGCACCTTTCAATGATTTTACGGCCGACGGTTTTCGCTCGTTAATGGAAACCAAGGCGTAATGAGGAGAGAGAGAGAGAGAGAGAGAGAGAGAGAGAGAGAGAGAGAGAGAGAGAGAGAGAGAGCAGTCGCTTGGCGAAGACGTTGAGTTATTGGCGTTCGTAAATTTGGTGAAGTGTCACAAGACGAAACACGAGGCAGGCAGAAAAAAACAATCTCGCGTTGCCCTGAGTAGGCGTTAATAGCTTCCGCGAGTGGCCGCGGCTAATAAACCTTCTTTTCCTGCTCGGGGGGTTTATCCTTTGGTCTCGTTTTATTGTCGAATCAGCAGCCTTCATTGACTCATAAACATCGTCCGCAAGATTTATGATCTCTCTGTCTTGTGTCCGCCACCGGATTGGGTACACACACACACACACACACACACACACACACCGCGTTTCATTTCATAAATGAATGTCGTTGTCAGCACACCGGGCGTAGAGCAGGGTGTGTTTTGCTTTCCCTTCCTTCCAAAGTCGTGCTTTCAAGCAGACTCCCTAGACATTGTTTACAAATTATATTTAGGATATGAGTCGCTCATTTTTAAATAAAGAAAATGTGAGTTTTTATTTTTTTAGGGGCTATTTATAGAAGATATATAAGGTTTTTTCTTTTCTTGGGGCTGTTTAGGCCTTTAGTATGTTCATGATTTATTTAATGAAATGCTTAAAGCAAAATTTTAGTCCCCTTCCATGACCTCATGAATGTCTGTGAATGTTCTAAGTAACGGGAATAAATCCAATGGAATTTCCAGGACTGTAATGAAGACAGACAGGTACTGAAGAGCCCCCTATATGAACAGCCCTGTGGGGAGGACGATATTTCTACTGGGGGACGCTAGAGGGGGGGGTGGTTGTCTTGGTAGTAGTCACTGGGCGTCATTTGGAAGTTAGAGTAAGTCTGATGTCTACATATTAATTAGGAGTTGGGGAGTAGCTTGATCCCGGTCGTCTATAGAGACTCCGGTCTCAACTTTGTATGTTGAATGGGGAACGGCGATGTGCCCCTCCTGGATTATTACGGAAAAGTTTGTTAATGATAATGTGAAACCTTCCCCCCCCCCCACACTCCTTCCCTCTTCCCCTGTTCCGCTTTATCCCCTTTTCCTTTCTTTCGGCCTTTCCCGAAAGTTATTGCTCCGCGCACTTTCGTCTTTCCCCTCCTGTGATTGTTAGTTGAATTTTCGTTGTTTTGTTTCTTTGCGTCCGCGTCTTCTTGATAATAATTCGTCATTTTCTCCAACCGTGTAAAAGCTTCCCAGCGTTTTTTCCACACGTTTTTTAATTCCCTGAATTAATTCGTGAAATTTTAATGCCCTTTTTTGCTCAACTCTCTTGCATTTTTAATGCCAGTCTTGTTTTTATCTTGGGTTTTGTTATCGTCGTTTTATATGACACTCGGGTTTGAAAGGAAAAAAGGAATGTAGCGGAAACTGGGGTGCGCTTCCGTATTATAAACACTCTCAAGAGTTTTTATTTACGAGTTTTGATGGTCGTAATGAATTTTTAACCTGTTTTTTTTTTACGCGATGATAAAATACCTTTGCAATTACAAATTCGAACCTGTTTGACGTTGTTAATGATGTATGATATAGGAAATGCGACCAACCGATTAAAGAGAAGGAAAATAAACACTCTCAAGAGTTTTTATTTACGACTTTTGATGGTCGTAATGAATTTTTAACCTTTTTTTTTTACGCGATGATAAAATACCTTTGCAATTACAAATTCGAACCTGTTTGACGTTGTTAATGATGTATGATAAAGAAAATGCGACCAGCCGATTAAAGAGAAGGAAAATTAAACACTCTAGAGTTTTTATTTATGACTTTTGATGGTCGTAATGAATTTTTAACCTTTTTTTTTTACGCGATCATAAAAAACCTTTGAGAAGGAAATTAAACACTTGTGAGTTTTTATTTATGACTTTGATGGTCGTAATGAATTTTTAACCTTTTTTTTTTACGCGATCATAAAAAAACCTTTGCAAATACAATTCGAACCTGTTTGACGTTGTTAATGATCTATGGTAAAGGAAATGCGACCAGCCGATTAAAGAGAAGGAAAATTAAACACTCTAGAGTTTTTATTTACGACTTTTGATGGTCGTAATGAATTTTTAACCTCTTTTTTTACGCGAACATAAAAAACCTTTGCAATTACAATTCGAACTTGTTTGACGTTGTTAATGATGTATGATAAAGGAAATGCGACCAGCCGATTAAAAGAGAAGGAAAATTAAACGCTCAAGAGTTTTTATTTACGACTTTTGATGGTCGTAATGAATTTTTAACCTCTTTTTTTACGCGATCATAAAAAACCTTTGCAATTACAATTCGAACCTGTTTGACGTTGTTAATGATGTATGATAAAGGAAATGCGACCAGCCGATTAAAGAGAAGGAAAATTAAACTCTCAAGAGTTTTTATTTATGACTTTTGATGGTCGTAATCAATTTTTAACCTGTTTTTTTACGCGATCATAAAAAACCTTTGCAATTACAAAATCGAACCTGTTTGACGTCGCTAATGATGTATGATAAAGGAAATGCGACCAACCGATTATAGAGAAGGAAAATAAACACTCTCAGGAGTTTTTATTTATGACTTTTGATGGTCGTAATGAATTTTTAACCTTTTTTACGCGATCATAAAAACCTTTTGCAATTACAAATTCGAACCTGTTTGACGTCGCTAATGATGCATGATAAAGGA
Organism: Macrobrachium rosenbergii; assembly: GCF_040412425.1. Classification (NCBI taxonomy): domain Eukaryota; kingdom Metazoa; phylum Arthropoda; class Malacostraca; order Decapoda; family Palaemonidae; genus Macrobrachium; species Macrobrachium rosenbergii. The sequence goes on along the minus strand of NC_089791.1, from coordinate 34,076,861 downwards.
AATGCGACCAACCGATTAAAGAGAAGGGAACCATACTCTGGCTTCTAAAAGGTTTTCTTCAATTTAAGAATGTAACGTTGCGTTCTTTTCCGCAGCCCCACGCAACATCATTAGCAAGAAATAAAAGATATCTAGACAAATGGGTTGTCACACAGTCGCCGAGAGAGTTCATAGAAGACACATTAGGATAAGTAATGTATGGCAAATAAATATAAATGTTGGATATCTTCATGTCCATTAATGAGAAGTTTGGTAGAATTCAAGGATGCTCTATAGTTGCAATATATATATATATATATATATATATATATATATATATATATATATATATATATATATATATATATATATATATTATATCATATATACATATATGCAATACAGGCACACACACACACACACACACAGTGTATATATATATAATATATATATATATATATATATATATATATATATGGTATATATATATATATATATATATATTTAATATATCCGATAACCTGAATTTTTTAATCACTTATAATCTGAAATAACCCTGTTTTCAGGAGAAGAAGCCTGTTCTATTCTTGATGATCTTAACTTCATGATTATATTAATCATAATTACGAGAGATTACCCAGAAGAATATCTTTAGATTTGTTCCGACGCTCTGATGGTCTAGAGCCAGAGAGAGAGAGAGAGAGAGGAGAGAGAGAGAGAATGAAAATCTCCTACTTTTAGATTTTATAAATTCTAGACAAACCTGGTCAATAATATCTGCTCTTTTGAAATCATTTTCAAGAGAGAGTCGATACAGAGTTAATTGGAAAGGAAGTGGCAATAGCGCAGGGGACTCCTGTTTGACGTATGGGCGCTGTTCGCAGGATCATTGGGAGGGTGGGCGCGCAAGCAATTACCCGAAATGGCAGAGGAACGTTGTGCTACAGTGAAGTTTCTGGCAAGAAATAAAGGGGAACGAACGGGAATGTATATGTATGGGAAGGAACAGTTGCCACCCGAGCTCTTGAGCGAGGTGTAAAATTAAGGCTGTTTCTTCTTTCTAACTTTACCATTACTTGTGCAGGTCAGGTGAAGCAACTGCTTCTTCACAGCGTTCAGTTTATCAGCTGGAAGCGTTGACTGCTCTTCTTCGGAAGAAATACGAGTATATTGTTACTGGCATTTTTTGCATAAATAAGAATAACTGTATTTACAGCATCGTTAGATCTGCTAAGGTCTTAAAATATATTAGGAATAAAGTATTGCTTTCTAAATTCAGTTTATCAGCTAAAACACACAATTGCACGTCACCAGAAGAAATACGGTCATATTGTTACAGCTATTTTTGCAGAAGAAATACGGGTACACAGCATTGGTATTTTTGCACAACATGAGATTGTATTTTCACACCGTTAGACCTGTTCAAGTCTTAAAATACATTGGGAATAAAGCATTGCCTTACTAAAAGGTTTTTGCCCTTAAGAGCACGAGAAAATATTTTAATCTAGGTATTTTTAGACATTTAAATGTATAGGACAAAAGTTTGAAGGTCGGGTCAGCAGTGCAAAAGAAAGGCAAAAAAGAGTCAAAGAGCTAAAGACAGAAAGAAGCCGAACCGCGAAACCTATTGTTGGCCAACAAAAGCGGAAACTGAATTGGATGCGAAGATTGGACTGAACGAGCGAAAGAACCTGAGCAGCAAACGCCTGGTTAATGGCCAACCAGACTCTTCGTGGAAAGTAACAAAGGCAGCTCGAAGAATATTGTGATCTTAGCAATCACTTCCGTGGGATTCTCCTCGGGAACGGACGCAAAACGTCTATGAATATGACCTTGTTTCCATTCGCTTCTATTGGAGGCCGGGGAATAATGTCCCTCAGGAGATGCATGGTGAGTTTTGCAAATGGTTGTTTTTGGAGAGAGAGAGAGAGAGAGAGAGAGAGAGAGAGAGAGAGAGAGAGAGAGAGAGAGAGAGAGGAACAAATTGCTTGCACTTTTTTTTTTACTCCAGTTTTCTGAATGGCGCTACTTATATTCCATGAATTTTGGGAGACGTTGAGCTTCTCTCATAACACGTGTATATATATATATATATATATATATATATATATATATATATATATATATATATATATATATATATATATAATATTCGTATATATATATATACTATATGCTAAGACTGTGAAAAGGGATGCCATGAAATTTCTCAGGGAATTGAATTCTGAAAATGTGAGGGATTTCAGAAATCCCTGGTTTCACAATCTTACGGTAACACACGTATAAAATGAAATAGAACACATGGAATTTGCTATAAACTTAATTGAAAGTTCTTAAATATTAGAGATTTACATGATGCCATTAGATGGACTTTTTTTATTTAAGTAACAGTCACATGAGGATAAAGATAGTTTAGTGACCATACCACCTATCCTAGATAAGATGAACCGAACTGACTTAAACTGTCTCAGAATTTCTTATTCCAGGATAATCGTTATCGTGTTTCGGCGCATTTTTTACTTGTTTTCTATTTTTTTTTTCTTTTAACTGTTAACTTAAACGCCTTTATAAACCGTTTCAAGGGACATTTACGTCGGTCCCAGCATGAAGAGAACACAAAGGAAAAGAATGGAAGTTGTCAGTGGCGCGCCACTCTTCTGAGAACCTCACATGAGCAAAACAGGTGCCATGTAAGAGAGAACTCTAATCATCCCCTCTGTCTTTCCAGGCCGGTTTGATCACCTCGAGAGTTCGCACGCTCTTCTCCCGGTTGGGTCTGTCGAGCGCCCTTGAATACATGCGAAGTTTTCTCTACTGTGTTTTGCTGAGGTCCTGACAGTTCGGATTAATTGTATTGTTCTGCGGATTTTCCGTTTCATCTTTTATTTTGGTTGTAGTATTCTTTGGGTTAATCTGATTTTTTTTATTGGTATTCACTCCCTGATTCAGCTTTCTTCTTAGCTCATCACATTGTCTGAATGAATTATTATTATTATTATTATTATTATTATTATTATTATTATTATTATTATTATTATTATAGCACATAATCCTTGGCTGGAAAAGCAGAATGCTACAAGCCCTTGGGATCCAATAGGGGAAGTAGATCTGTATTATTATTATTATTATTATTATTATTATTATTATATTATTATTATTATTTATAGCCAAGTTACAGTCCTAGTTGGAATAGCAGAATGCTACAAGTCCTTAGGATCCAGTAGGGAAAGTAGATCTCTATTATTATTATTATTATTATTATTATTATTATTACATATTATTATTATTATTATTATTATTATTGTAGCCAAGTTATTGGTAGTCCTGAGCTGGAACAGCAGAATGCCATGCTTCTCCTGGGATCCAAATAGGGAAAGTTGGTCTGTATGGAAAGAGTAAAAAATAAAGATTAAACTACATGACCTAAAAAAAAAGAAAATTTACTTATGTGTTTGCATTCGTAATTCTAGTTTGATCTCTCTCTTGAAATTTCCAGCGATCTATGGTTACATTCATTGAGAGGCAATGGAAAGTGACATTTTTTTAAGTGAGCTATAGTTGGTGCAATTTCCTAGTAATGAAAAAACATGAGGTACCACTGACAACTACTATCCATTTTGTGGACCAGGAAGTCATCGTTTTTTCCAAATATCTTTCTAAACTAATTATTGGATCGAAATGGTACTTTGACACAGTGTACAAGACACCTCCCGCTAATTTTTGGTAATATAGTGCATTGTCAAATGGTTTTAGTTGAGGCGTTTACTCTTGACTTACATGGTGTTGCCAAGCATCGCCAAACTATGCATTCAAACGTCCTTTATCTCTATCCCGTCCCTCCCTCTCCCTTCCCCTCCTCATCCCTCCCTCAACCCACTTTCATGGCCTCCCCATCTCCTCCCTCCCCCCTTGCTGTCTATGGGGGATAACGGACGTTCGTTTGCGTAGATTAGTCCTGCTAACTCATGCAACTTTGCCTTTGAAAGTCAAGAGTAAACATCTTAATTAACACGTTTGACAATGCACTATATTACCAAAATTTAACAGGAGGTGTCTTGTACACTGTGTCAAAGTACCATTTCGATCAAATAATTACTTTGAAAGATATTTGAGAAAAACGATGACTCGCGGTCCCTGGAATGGATAGTAGCCTTCGATTCTATGGAACCATCAAGAAAGTAAAATGCAGAATAGGAAAGAAACCCATGGAATGAAGTGTAAGCAATTACGAGAATGTAGTTTTGTACAGTAGGATAGATTTTAAATAACCCAATATTCATTTAATGCTTATTTAAAGGAAACAAACAAAGGCTCTCTTGGTACTGGCGGGGGGAGTCCAGAGGTCCACATCACGACTCTTGCCCATTTCAACACGTTGCTGCCCTTAGGGGGGTACGTCCGGGCATGGGCTCTTGCCATGGCACAAGGCCGGATTAACCAAAGACAATAAACCTCTCTCTCTCTCTCTCTCTCTCTCTCTCTCTCTCTCTCTCTCTCTCTCTCTCTCTCATCAAGCCTCCTTTCTTTCATGTTTGCTTATTTCATGTTCGTCACGATCTAATGCATCGTGATTATGATTTGTCTCGGTGAATGAGACTTTAATTAAAATTTGCTTTCGTATACCTCGTGTAATGGACATTATATGCTAAGTATTTGGGATGAGAAAAGCACCAAACTTAGCTAATGGAAAGTTTGTGTCTAATGTCGAGTGTAAAAGCTTTAAAGAACGACTGTTCGCATTTTTCTTGTTTTCAGAAATGCAAATCGACTTTTGTCGTAATTTTGCATTGCTTTTTTTCGCCTGCTGTCCCTTCGTCAGGATTGATACGAAGTTCGTACATTACACGACTCTCGCGTTATCTGGAAAGGATTTCGGCGGTTACATGACTGAAATGAGGGTTATTCCGTCCTCCTTCAGTGTTAAAATGCATTCGTTGTTTTTTTTATACTAATACTTATTTGAGCATTACAGTGTGCTGTCAATATTGTATTTCGCTAGTTTTAATCGTTATTTGTTTTTCTTTTATTAAGAAAATATACGTTTACAATTCTTACAATTTGTAAAATTGTATACAGTATACATCATGATATATTTACATGAATAAAATTAGTAATTAAAGTATATTCACTACAGTACAATTTTTACTATTCATCTAAATACGTTTTTAAATTACAAGCACATCGACTCGTCAGTACTTAATTTTTAAACAGAGGTTTTAAATCCTATTTTACTTACATTGAAAGTATTGACCATTCCACTTTTTATGCATTTAAGTCATTGCGGGTCAGTACTTATAAATCCTAAGTATCTTCCTATCCATATCACTGCTGTAAAATAAGATATTAGGACCATTGCCATATTTTCATCGTTATTCGTAGCAGTCTAGGCTAATGTATAGTATTGAACCAAGTACCTTGGAGGAGACTGTGTCCCCTTCTTTCCAAAATTGTCATTTGTCATTTGAGGTTAAGGCCATTTTTCGTCAAGGTTCCGCTGCCTTTGACGGCTATGGCTAATGGCATCCGAGGGGAAAGTAGTGGCGTCAGGGGTGGTGGGGGGGGGGGGGCTTGCAACTTCGGCAGGAGAGCAAAGGCCTTTGCTTAATCGGGCAAGAGAGTCAATAGACACCGACGAGGCGCTGTGGCCTCTGCACTTTCTCACCTTTGGCTGCTGCGGGATTCATGGTGGTGAGTATGCCGCTCTAGTTCCTGGTTTAGTTTCTGCAAGAGTGTTAAGCGTACTTGAGGGGTATTGTGGGGAAATTTCGTTTCCTGAGTTTGTTAATTGATAATGTTTATTGATTATTGTCCGTGAATGTAAATTAAGGATATTAATGTGATATGATTATATGTTGGTGATCATATTTTTGTTGTTCGTTGTTTCAGGTTTTGTGGTATAATTTTTTTGAAAATAGTTGAAGTGAATATAATATAAAAAATGTACAATCATAATATATGTATTGGCATTATCTTATTGTCGGTCAGTACTTCAGTTTTTGAGGAGTTTTATTTTAAACGGCTGTTCATCGGCATAACGGAGGAGAAATATACATATCACGTTATATATTGCCATTACGTTCTGGGTTTGATGGGGTTCTGTTATTGTTCTGTTATACAGAACTGCATTCGTTCTAATGAACATTCATTGTGCCTGTGACTGAATTTTTTTTTTAGTCAGTCAGGTTGGTCTTCAGAAAGGTGAATGTGAGACAATATATTTTAGTAATAAATGAAAATATTGCTCACCGAGTCTTTATCTGAACAGATAGTTGGACCACAAGTCAGGCACTAAAGTTAAACAGCTTTTGTTATTTTTGTTCCCCGTAGGAGGGCAGTGCCGTCAGTGCACCTCATGCGATGCACTGTAGGCATTACTTAAGGCTCTTTGCATCGTGCCTTCGACCCCCAGCTGCAACCCTTTTACTGTACTTTCTTTCATATTCTCTTTCTTCCATCTTACTTTCCACTTCTCTCCTAACCATTGATTCACAATGCAACTATGAGGTTTCCTCCTGTTAGCACCTTTCAAACCTTTACCGCTAATTTCCCTTTCAGCGCTGAATGACCTCATAGGTCCCAGTGTTTGTTTGCCTTTTGGCCCAAAAATTTATATTCTATCTTATTTTGTTAATGCTTTCTTCTTTCTTCTCGCCTTCCTCGTGGCTGAGGAGCTGAGGTACGTGAGAATTCGCGCCTGAAATGAGAAGTGAACTTTTCTTTTCCCTTCCCTCGTTAGCAAAAGAAAACTCATGAATAGAGAATATTTCTAGACTAAGGTGAAAAGACCCCATTAAAAAAAAACAAAAGAATTACAAAGGAGAAAGAGTAAATGTGAAGACGAAAAAAACCGGAAGAGGGGAAGGGGTGGAGGGAAGAAAAAGTAAGTTTGAGAGAGAGAGAGAGAAATAAAAGTGTGGACATTATTTATTCAAAAAATTTGCACGCGAAGACCATTTTGAAAGGGAGTAAAAAAAATTTTTTTCTTTTCCGAGTGGTTCGTCGCTAGAATTATTATTCTCGTTTTTAATATCTCATATTGTGCCTGTCAGTCTTCAAAGGATCACTTGCATTTAGAAATAGAAAATAAGGCTACTAAATGTAAAACTCGCATTAACCAAAAACATATTCCGCACAAAACATTCGGATATCATAGGATAGAATCCTTCCCATTGTGTCCAGCTGTAACGTAGGGGATTGTAAAAGCCAATCAGTCCGAGTTCTGGAAGCGCACATATTTTTGGTTTAATTTTTTTCTACCGAATATTTCGATACATTATTTACACATACTCCTCTCTCTCTCTCTCTCTCTCTCTCTCTCTCTCTCTGCACGTGCTGGGTACACGTGTCTCTCTCTCTGTAACGTACACACACGTGGTTCATGCTACTGTAACTAAAGAATGAGCAGGAAAATAAGTGATATATATATATATATATACACACATATACATCTATATATATTTATATATATATATATATATATATATATATATATAATATATATATATATATATATATGTATATAAATGTATATACATGTATATATATAGATATATATTTATGTATATATTTATATATATACATATATATATATATATATATATATATATATATATATATATATATATATATATATATATATATATATATATATATATATATATATATACACATATATGGTCTATGGACGTCTGCCTTTATCCTGTATCAGAAATTGATGGATATTCCGCATCATTTTACGTGGCAGATTCTGTATATTTGTCCTACAAATTAAAGGACCTAGCTGCTGATATATGAAAACCTCCAACTTGAAGTTAAACGAACTTACATTCATACATACGTTTCCATGGGGCCAAATATCTAGTAAGATTAACGTTGCCGGAATTGAGCTGACACGGTCTTATAAATTACTTCCGACTTTTCGACTGTGAAACAGATAGACTCATTTGCGCTTGAATACGCTGTGGAGATTCATGCACCACAGCATGACAGCCAACAAAACAATAATTAATATTTGGAGCATTTAATCAGCACGCTGCAGCGATATACGCTGGATGGTTATTAACCTGTCACTGTTCAAATATATTCATGAGAGGAGGCTAAATGATTCATATGCAGCCATGAATTAAAGAAGAGCTCAGCCTTCCAGCGCCCAACCCCCCACCAACCCACCCCCTCTCTACCCACCCAAATGAAATGGGCCTGGTGCAGCTTCCACACCCACCGCCCAGACATCACCCCAAGAAAGAGAAGCCGGGCCCGGCGCAAGACGCTGGGAATGACATAGGGCGAAATGAGTGAGGTTAATTGATTTCATGACAAGGCCAATACAGGAGCTCACCTTTGATGTTTCACGGTGCCAGCTGATTAGGTAAATAAAACGAACCGTTTACTCGTGGCGATGTTGAACTCTAATGCCTGCGCTCTCTCTCTCTCTCTCTCTCTCTCTCTCTCTCTCTCTCTCTCTCTCTCTCTCTCTCTCTCTCTCTCTCTCTCTCCCTGTTTCTCTCTTTCGGTCTCTCTCCCTGAATCTCTCTCTCTCTCTTCCTCTCTCTCTCTCTCTCTCTCTCTCTCTCTCTCTCTCTCTCTCTCTCTCTCTCTCTCTTCGAATTATGAATGCGTAATCCGGAATGAAAATGTGTTGGGATGACTGTTTTATACCTGAAGTTAAAATATGATTTTTGTAAACCGAAGACGACCGGAACATAGCGAGGAATGATTGTGTTTGGATCATGCAAAAGAACTTCATATCCTCGTATTTGTATAGATGCTAATATCTGCTCCATTGCAGACGTTTGTTTGTTTGGCATCGGAGAGGAAGCCATTATTAGAAATGATTTGGGCGTTTGAGTCGGCCGGAGGGCGGGGGGTGAGAGAGGAAAAGCGGCATTTTTGAGTAAAATTAGGCAATCAGCATCCCCACCCAGAACTTCCTCCACTTCCTCCTCCTTCTATAACTAATCTGCAACAGTTTCTTAACAGGAATGCTGCTACTTCCTCCACACTCCCATCCATACCCCCCACCCCCCCGTCAAATTCCAAACTTTCGACTCTTTCTTAAATTTGGTTTTGAACGTTATAAAATGCAAATTTGGTCCCCCCACACAACCTTTCCTCCTCCAGAAAACTCCTCGTTTGAAGAGGTGCAAACTTAGGCTGCGGCCTCCGTTTGTATACCCAGGTTCGAAATCCAATAATCAATACGTGAGAAACTTAATACGCGGACCACGGGATCCTGCTCCCCGGCTCCAACCCCGGCGCTCTAACTCTCGTCCCTCCGCGACCATCCATTTTCCCTTCCTCCTCCCTCCCTCCCCTCCTTCCTTTTACTCAGCTTCGTTTACCCTTAGTCGCCGTTTTATTAGCTCTTCTATTTGCCCAGCCATTTTCGTCGCCTTCGACTCTCACATCGCTTACTACGTTGGCTGTCTGAATCTTAATGTTGCTTGTTGTTAATGCGAAGTGCTCCACCCACGGGAGTCTTCTTCTTCTTCTTCTTCTTCTTCTTCTTCTTCTTCTTCTTCTTCTTGCCTTGAAGACTCTTAAATCTCCGAAGTTTTCCTTTTCCGATTTTCCCCTGTATGGGACGAGGTCTTTTTGCCCCCACTGGTCTTGTTAGGACGAAAAACGTATTGTTTTGATCGGTGATTTCAATTTGGCGTGACTCATTATGTCTGGGCTTGTATGTGTTTGTTTGTTCGTGAGTTGCCTTAGGAATGTCGTTTGTTCCTTTCAGTTTTCTCTCTCTCTCTCTCTCTCTCTCTCTCTCTCTCTCTCTCTCTCTCTCTCTCTCTCTCTCTCTCTCTCTCTCTCTCTCACACACACACACACAGCGAAGGATGGATGAAAAGTATGGTTAGGCCTTCGCTTTTTCATGGGGAAAAGTAATTGTAGTTTGACGAAAGTTATAATCGATGGATATACATAATTAACATGGTTAATCGTTGTGGCATTTGAAGAAATTTTTAGGACAACAACTGAAAAGTCGGTAATATCAGTTAGGTAACATATATATATATATATATATATATATATATATATGTGTGTGTGTATCTATATATATATATATATATATATATATATATATATATATGTATGTATGTATGTACCGCTCGCACATGTGTATGTGCCTGTGCGTGTTGTGAATTATCTTATCTTGTTTGAGGAAAGTTTTCCGAGTTAAATATGTTTCTGAATGGCAGAAAAACCACCCTACCCCACAAGTCTTCCACGATTTTTTAAATTTTTTATAAGACCGAAACCTTGACTCGATTCATTGTTCTGAACCTTTCAACGCCATGTTGTTATCGAAGCATCTGTGCACGTATATTTTACTGACTGTCACCTCAGCATATTTATACTTTTCATTCTGTCGTGACGAATCAAGAGAGTTAATTTCCTGTTTGTTTATGTGTCCCTTCTCATTATTTTCACCCGGCTTCGTTTCGCTGCGAACTAGATTTCGTTGGCAGAATCGGTTTTTAAAGCCTTCCTCCCTCCACTTGAGATTTCATCTGTGTCCGCAGGAGCTATCTAATATCCGCTCTCGCGAGGGTTTTTCTTCTTCTTGTTTCCCTGCACTTATTGTTGTTTACGTTGCTGGCTGTGTTGCAACACGTCGCTTCTTTCCCAGGATACATTGCTCTTTGACATGCATTCATTTTCTCTCTCTCTCTCTCTCTCTCTCTCTCTCTCTCTCTCTCTCTCTCTCTCTCTCTCTCTCTCTTGGGTAAATTCCCTCAAACGTTCTTCTTCTCTACCTCATCTGTATTCTCTCTCTCTCTCTCTCTCTCTCTCTCTCTCTCTCTCTCTCTCTCTCTCTCTCTCTCTCTCCCGGGTAAATACTCTCAAACGCTTTTCTCCTCTTCCTCATCTGCACTCTCTCTCTCTCTCTCTCTCTCTCTCTCTCTCTCTCTCTCTCTCTCTCTCTCTCTCTCTGATATCCTAATAATTGCTCCCAAACGCTCCTCTTCGCTTTCTTATCCTGACACACACGCGCGCGCAATCTCTCTCTCTCTCTCTCTCTCTTCTCTCTCTCTCTCTCTCTCTCTCTCTCTCTCTCTCGGTGCCTCTGAGCATATTACCAGCTGATCGAGTTATCAACGGCAACACTCGCCATTCCATCTGCAAATTTAACGTCAGCTATCATCCGCTTCGCTGCTACTGGAAGGGAAGGAGAGAGAGAGAGAGAGAGAGAGAGAGAGAGAGAGAGAGAGAGAGAGAGAGAGGGCTGAATCTTATCCGGGCTGGATAGATTTTCAAGATATTCCTTGTTGTTTCTGACTTGTTTCCATCTGCGAGACCTGGCGTATTCATATTACTCAAAGCGTGAAAAGGAGAGGAAAAAAAATGTATCGGATACTTTTCCTCTCTTTCTTTCCTTTCTTTCTGGCTTGCTTTTCCCGGACGGAAAAAGTAAGTGGCAATTTTTCCCCCATATTTCTTTTCGTGCGCCGGACTCGTTTAGGTGAGAAAAGTAGTTTATATTTTTCATTCATTTTTTTTTTTCTTTTTTAAGTCTTGTTTATTTTTGACGAAAGGAGTGACGTGTATCGTAGGCTCAAGTTGAAGTCTGGTCCGATTGCTTGCCTTATGAATCGATCTTGAAAAAGAATTGAGTGAATTGCAGCCTTCAAACGTTCTGTAATTGAAAATCGAAATGAGGAGAACTTGGACTTGTAAACAATGGTCTTGCTTCAGTTTCGGTGGAAGTCGAGCTACAGTATTCAGAATGTATGATGGCTGGTCTATATATTCATCATATAGTATATCACTCTCAATGAAGATAAGACTCTATGTAAATAATGGAGGCACTGTTATTTTCAAAAGAGCAATTAGGGACTTCATAAATTACCGTAATAATTGAGCAAAACATTGTTGAGCCGTTTGGTTGTGGTGGAAGATTTCTTCTCGTGTAATCCCCATAGGGGGTTAGTGCCGTCAGTGCTCCTCACGGAGTGCACTGTAGGCATTACTAAAGGTTCTTTGCAGCGTCCCTTCGGCCCCTAGCTGCAACCCTTTTCATTCCTTTTACTGTACCTCCGTTTCATATTATCTTTCTTCCATCTTGCTATCCACCCTCTCCTAAGAATTATTTCACAGTGCAACTGCGAAGTTTTCCTCCTGTTACACCTTTCAAACCTTTTTTACTGTCAATTTCCGTTTCAGCGCTGAATGGCCTCGTAGGTCCCAGCTCTAGACCTTTGGCCTAAATTCTACATATTTTTTCTCGTGTGTTCCCGTTTTTTCATTATGGAAATAATTCTATTCTTTTTTACGTATCTTATATTTTCACACTCACGACAGATCATTCTACCTCTGACTTCACTCCCTATCTGAAATGTCCGTCTGTCTTTATGAGAAAGTTTCGTCTCCTTTAATTAGTTTTTCCTTAAACCCAAGGGAGGTGTTGTATGTCCAACATCAATAATTTGAGTAATTTATATTATTTAAATTTAAATAATTTTTGCCACTTTTGCCGAAGCTTGAAGAATGCTTGAGTAAGTAATGTCGTATGAAACATAGGCATTGTGTTGCAGGCAGTATGTAGGCATTGTATTGCCTAAATACTGCGTTGCGAAACATATTTCCATTTTGTTGTATCAATATGGATTTGTCTTCATTTCTCACTGTTGTTATTATTATTATTATTATTATTATTATTATTATTATTATTATTATTATTATTATTATTATTATTATTATTATTATTGCAAGACGTTGCTTCCAAGCTTTCGTTGAGTGGATATTATTATTATTATTATTATTATTATTATTATTATTATTATTATTATTATTATTATTATTATTATTATTATTGCAAGACATTGCTTCCAAGCTTTCGTTGACTGGATTTTGTATTATTATTATTATTATTATTATTATTATTATTATTATTATTATTATTATTATTATTATTATTATTATTATTGCAAGGAGTTGCTTCCAAGTTTTCGTTGACTGGATATTATTATTATTATTATTATTATTATTATTATTATTATTATTATTATTATTATTATTATTATTGCAAGACATTGCTTCCAAGCTTATGTTGACTGGATATAGTATTATTATTATTATTATTATTATTATTATTATTATTATTATTATTATTATTATTATTGCAAGACGTTGCTTCCAAGCATATGTTGACTGGATATTGCATATCTGAGGATGTTTACATTTCCGTGTATCTTTTCATAGCCATTTTGTTTTACCAAATGCTCCTAAGTATTGTCTTGCTGGAGAGGTTACGCCTTAAACAGTACAGAATTATGCTGGTCATTTTCAAAGAGAAACATTTGTAATCTCTCATCACCTAAAAACAAGCTCGTTTAGAAATGGCATTAGTGCCTTCAGGGTGTTTCTAAAGAGGCGTATCGTATTAATGCTGAAACAAATGAAACGCTGTCGTTTATCTTTTATTGAGTTTTTTGTTTAGTAATTTTGCTTTCATTCTTCAGACATGAGGTTTTGAATATTTTTGCTCGAGTTT